>NC_092119.1:4389093-4424093 GCF_045679555.1 Salvelinus alpinus
TTCCACTTTATTCACCCGGCAGCACTACTTGATCCTTCATGCACCCTGAAATGTGTTGTGTCCCTACTAAATCACTACAACCCTACCGGCCTTACAAGCCAACAACATCCACCATCATATTCTCCTCCTCGGTCTTTGTGTAAAAAATAAAACAGATAATTGGATTAATCTCATCTCCTAATTCATCCACATTTTAATAGACGTACCATAGTGACATTCTGAACCAGTAAATTACAAAACCTCTTTTATACTAAACTTTTATACTTAAACCTTTAATAATAATAATAAATGCCATTTAGCAGACACTTTTATCCAACGTGACTTGAATACATGTTGTGTGTATGGGCTGTCAGGGGAATCAATAACACAGTTAGAGCTCACTTGATGGCCATTGTGAACCGGCTCCAATACAGAACTATTTATGACCTCACTTGATGGCCATTGTGAACAGGCTCCAATACAGAACTATTTATGACCTCACTAGATGGCCATTGTGAACAGGCTCCAATACAGAACTATTTATGACCTCACTTGATGGCCATTGTGAACAAGCTCCAATACAGAACTATTTATGACCTCACTAGATGGCCATTGTGAACAGGCTCCAATACAGAACTATTTATGACCTCACTAGATGGCCATTGTGAACAGGCTCCATTACAGAACTATTTATGACCTCACTAGATGGCCATTGTGAACAGGCTCCAATACAGAACTATTTATGATCTCACTAGATGGCCATTGTGAACAGGCTCCAATACAGAACTATTTATGACCTCACTAGATGGCCATTGTGAACAGGCTCCATTACAGAACTATTTATGACCTCACTAGATGGCCATTGTGAACAGGCTCCAATACAGAACTATTTATGACCTCACTAGATGGCCATTGTGAACAGGCTCCAATACAGAACTATTTATGATCTCACTAGATGGCCATTGTGAACAGGCTCCAATACAGAACTATTTATGATCTCACTAGATGGCCATTGTGAACAGGCTCCAATACAGAACTATTTATGACCTCACTAGATGGCCATTGTGAACAGGCTCCAATACAGAACTATTTATGACCTCACTAGATGGCCATTGTGAACAGGCTCCAATACAGAACTATTTATGATCTCACTAGATGGCCATTGTGAACAGGCTCCAATACAGAACTATTTATGACCTCACTTGATGGCCATTGTGAACCGGCTCCAATACAGAACTATTTATGACCTCACTTGATGGCCATTGTGAACAGGCTCCAATACAGAACTATTTATGACCTCACTAGATGGCCATTGTGAACAGGCTCCAATACAGAACTATTTATGACCTGACTAGATGGCCATTGTGAACAGGCTCCATTACAGAACTATTTATGACCTCACTTGATGGCCATTGTGAACAAGCTCCAATACAGAACTATTTATGACCTCACTAGATGGCCATTGTGAACAGGCTCCAATACAGAACTATTTATGACCTCACTAGATGGCCATTGTGAACAGGCTCCATTACAGAACTATTTATGACCTCACTAGATGGCCATTGTGAACAGGCTCCAATACAGAACTATTTATGATCTCACTAGATGGCCATTGTGAACAGGCTCCAATACAGAACTATTTATGACCTCACTAGATGGCCATTGTGAACAGGCTCCATTACAGAACTATTTATGACCTCACTAGATGGCCATTGTGAACCGGCTCCAATACAGAACTATTTATGACCTCACTAGATGGCCATTGTGAACAGGCTCCAAAACAGAACTATTTATGACCTCACTAGATGGCCATTGTGAACAGGCTCCAATACAGAACTATTTATGACCTGACTAGATGGCCATTGTGAACAGGCTCCAATACAGAACTATTTATGACCTCACTAGATGGCCATTGTGAACAGGCTCCAATACAGAACTATTTATGACCTCACTAGATGGCCATTGTGAACAGATTCCAATACAGAACTATTTATGACCTCACTAGATGGCCATTGTGAACAGGCTCCAATACAGAACTATTTGTGACCTGACTAGATGGCCATTGTGAACAGGCTCCAACACAGAACTATTTATGACCTCACTAGATGGCCATTGTGAACAGGCTCCAATACAGAACTATTTATGACCTGACTAGATGGCCATTGTGAACAGGCTCCAACACAGAACTATTTATGACCTCACTAGATGGCCATTGTGAACAGGCTCCAATACAGAACTATTTATGACCTGACTAGATGGCCATTGTGAACAGGCTCCAATACAGAACTATTTATGACCTCACTAGATGGCCATTGTGAACAAGCTCCAATACAGAAATATTTATGACCTCACTAGATGGCCATTGTGAACAGGCTCCAATACAGAACTATTTATGCTTGAAGGATGTCTTACAGACAGCTCAATACATATTTTCTAAAGCCACGTTTTTTCAGACCACAAGACCTATTCAGGAAAAACTGAGGCGACGGTTGCCATGGAAGCCACTGACCTGTGACTTGTTTGTCAGGCAGTGAGGGGATGGGGATGGCGGAACCAAACTTCTCCAACAGGCGCTCATACAGCCAATCAAAATGCTTATACCTGTGATTGACAGGTCTGTTGGTCGTCTGCAGAAAACACCAAAAGAAGAGTCAGAGAAGTGTGTGTGTGTGTGTGTGTGTGTGTGTGTGTGTGTGTGTGTGTGTGTGTGTGTGTGTGTGTGTGCTGAGCGATCAACTTATTATGTTTTTGCTTATTAAACAACTAAATTGATCGACGTCAGTTCAATTACTTGAATTCCATTTAGTTAGTATTTTTTGTGAGCTCTACACGCCGTAGAGAAATCCGATCAAGAACAAACTGTGGGCCGCTGGAAGTTGTAGTTTTCAACAGAAAATATTAAACTTAGTTCAGGGCAGAAAACGTGGTAATTAACTACAATGCCTATAATCCATTGCGCCTGTCCTGCTCTTCCGGCCCCAGAAAGACATATGAGAGAGGAATGTACAAAACACAACGACAATAGGGATATAGACAGTTCGTGAGGTAGCTGTACCCGATTAATATTTGTAGTAATTGGTAATTAGCCGTCTCTTGAAAGTATGCCCTATCGACTTTGAAGAACAACTAAATTAGTTTTATCGTCAGACAGCTCTGCAGCATATTAGGTAGATACTAGCTAGCTAGTTACTATTACATATTAGGTAGCTACTAGATAGCCAGCTAGCTAGTTACTAGCCTAGCTAAATAGGATGACTTGTTAATTGAGGTTAGATAGTTGGCTGCTACTGCCTGAGCAGAGATGATGACAAAAAATAATTAAATAATAAAAAGTCCTCAAATAAAAACAACTTAATAAGACAATTGAATGTTCTAAACATTTGGAATTTCTATTAAAATGTAATTTCTATTAAAAAGCTTAAGCATACTTTTTTTTAAAAATACAAATCAAAAACAGATTTTTTTCTTCTTTTTTTCACCGAACTGAAACGACCTCAAAAAGCACTAATCGCTCAGCACTTGTGTGTGTGTGTGTGTGTGATACTCACATTGGGTGTGACCTGGTACTCTATGTAACTCTTCAGCCCGTACAGCTTAGAGCCTTTTTTAGGATCAGCCACGACACAGTCAAGAGGAGACTGGGGATACAGCCACACTGGCCCCACATCTCCCATCTACACACACAGAGAAACAATTACTACATTGCTATTACCATCTACAGTAGCAGAGTTTTTCCCCACCCGTAAATGTAATGTTAATGTAAATGTAATGCCTTGTTAATGTAATGTAAATATAATGCCTTGTTAATGTAATTTAAAGTAATGCAATGTAAAAGTAATTGAAATGTAATTTATTATAATGTACTGGTATGTAAATGTAGAGTAATGTAAAGCAATGTTATCTAAATGTAATGTGAATGTAATACAATGTAATGTAAATGCAATGCCGTGTAAAAGTAATGTAAAGTAATGCAGATTAATGTAAAAGTAATGTAAAGTAATGTTAATGTGATGTACTGTTAATGTAATGTAATTACTGTAAAGTAATGTTAATGTAATACTAATGGAATGTACTGTAAAGTTATGTAAATGTACTGTAAAGTAATGTCACTGTAATGTACTGTAAAGTAATGTTAATGTACTGTAAAGTAATGTTACTGTAATGTACTGTAGAGTTAAGGTAATGCACTGTGCAGTAATGTTAATGTAATGTACTGTAAAGTAATGTTAATGTACTGTAAAGTAATGTTAATGTACTGTAACGTAATGTTACTGTTACTGTAATGTACTGTAGAGTTAAGGTAATGTAATGTAAAGTAATGTTAATGTAATGTACATGTACTGTAAAGTAATGTTACTGTAATGTACTGTAGAGTTACGGTAATGTAATGTAAAGTAATGTTAATGTAATGTACTGTAGAGTTAATGTAATGTACTGTAAAGTAATGTTAATGTAATGTACTGTAGAGTTAATGTAATGTAATGTTAATGTAATGTACTGTAAAGTTACTGTACTGTAAAGTAATATAATGTACTGTACAGTCATGTTAATGTAATGTACTGTGAAGTTAATGTAATGTAAATGTGTAGAACAGATCGATGATGACTCACATAGATGGCCAGTCTGTCTTTGCCTTTGGGTGGTAGTTTAGCCAGCAGGTACACCTCTGGGTTGGGGATCTTAGAGAACGCAAACCTAGTGGAAGAATACGGACTTACAGTACCAGTCAAAAGTTTGGACACACCTACTCTTTCAAGGGTTTTTCTTTATTTTTACTATTTTCTACATTGTAGAATAATAGTGAAGACATCAAAACTATGAAATAACACATATGGAATCATGTAGTAACCAAAAAAAGTGAAGAATCTCAAATATGAAATATATTTTGATTTGTTTAACAAAGTAGCCACCCTTTGCCTTGATGACAGCTTTGCACACTATTTTTTGAAAAGTTACCAGAATTTTGCAACCCTAGTGAAATGCAACAACATTTAAAAATAAATCAGTGTGTTTGTGTGTCTTACTTGTTGAGGGATATCTTCATGTGTGTGTGTGTGTTGCGGCCTGTCGCCTCTCCTTCCTCCTCCCCTGTAGTTTCTCCATAACCCCCTGTTGATCTGGCATCATCCCACTCTTCATCCCACTCACCATCATCGTCATCATCACCTTCACACGCACAAACGCACAAACAAGGACATTATAATAAAAAAAATACAAATAAATGCAACATTACAAATACAACAACATTTACAAACATCTTGTGTGTCTGTGCGTATCACCTGCATTCTGTCGAGTCTGTGCGTATCACCTGCATTCTGTCGAGTCTGTGCGTATCACCTGCATTCTGTCGAGTCTGTGCGTGTCACCTGCATTCTGTCGAGTCTGTGCGTGTCACCTGCATTCTGTCGAGTCTGTGCGTATCACCTGCATTCTGTCGAGTCTGTGCGTGTCACCTGCATTCTGTCGAGTCTGTGCGTATCACCTGCATTCTGTCGAGTCTGTGTGTGTCACCTGCATTCTGTCGAGTCTGTGTGTGTCACCTGCATTCTGTCGAGTCTGTGTGTGTCACCTGCATTCTGTCGAGAGTGTGCGTGTCACCTGCATTCTGTCGAGTCTGTGCGTATCACCTGCATTCTGTCGAGTCTGTGCGTATCACCTGCATTCTGTCGAGTCTGTGCGTGTCACCTGCATTCTGTCGAGTCTGTGCGTATCACCTGCATTCTGTCGAGTCTGTGCGTATCACCTGCATTCTGTCGAGTCTGTGCGTATCACCTGCATTCTGTCGAGTCTGTGCGTATCACCTGCATTCTGTCGAGTCTGTGCGTATCACCTGCATTCTGTCGAGTCTGTGCGTATCACCTGCATTCTGTCGAGTCTGTGCGTATCACCTGCATTCTGTCGAGTCTGTGCGTATCACCTGCATTCTGTCGAGTCTGTGCGTATCACCTGCATTCTGTCGAGTCTGTGCGTATCACCTGCATTCTGTCGAGTCTGTGCGTATCACCTGCATTCTGTCGAGTCTGTGCGTATCACCTGCATTCTGTCGAGTCTGTGCGTGTCACCTGCATTCTGTCGAGTCTGTGCGTGTCACCTGCATTCTGTCGAGTCTGTGCGTGTCACCTGCATTCTGTCGAGTCTGTGCGTGTCACCTGCATTCTGTCGAGTCTGTGCGTGTCACCTGCATTCTGTCGAGTCTGTGCGTATCACCTGCATTCTGTCGAGTCTGTGCGTATCACCTGCATTCTGTCGAGTCTGTGCGTATCACCTGCATTCTGTCGAGTCTGTGCGTGTCACCTGCATTCTGTCGAGTCTGTGCGTGTCACCTGCATTCTGTCGAGTCTGTGCGTATCACCTGCATTCTGTCGAGTCTGTGCGTATCACCTGCATTCTGTCGAGTCTGTGCGTATCACCTGCATTCTGTCGAGTCTGTGCGTGTCACCTGCATTCTGTCGAGAGTGTGCGTGTCACCTGCATTCTGTAGAGAGTGTGCGTGTCACCTGCATTCTGTCGAGTCTGTGCGTATCACCTGCATTCTGTCGAGTCTGTGCGTGTCACCTGCATTCTGTCGAGTCTGTGCGTATCACCTGCATTCTGTCGAGTCTGTGCGTATCACCTGCATTCTGTCGAGTCTGTGCGTATCACCTGCATTCTGTCGAGTCTGTGCGTGTCACCTGCATTCTGTCGAGTCTGTGCGTGTCACCTGCATTCTGTCGAGAGTGTGCGTGTCACCTGCATTCTGTCGAGAGTGTGCGTGTCACCTGCATTCTGTCGAGTCTGTGCGTATCACCTGCATTCTGTCGAGTCTGTGCGTGTCACCTGCATTCTGTCGAGTCTGTGCGTGTCACCTGCATTCTGTCGAGTCTGTGCGTATCACCTGCATTCTGTCGAGTCTGTGCGTATCACCTGCATTCTGTCGAGTCTGTGCGTATCACCTGCATTCTGTCGAGTCTGTGCGTGTCACCTGCATTCTGTCGAGTCTGTGCGTATCACCTGCATTCTGTCGAGTCTGTGCGTGTCACCTGCATTCTGTCGAGTCTGTGCGTGTCACCTGCATTCTGTCGAGTCTGTGCGTGTCACCTGCATTCTGTCGAGTCTGTGCGTGTCACCTGCATTCTGTCGAGTCTGTGCGTGTCACCTGCATTCTGTCGAGTCTGTGCGTGTCACCTGCATTCTGTCGAGTCTGTGCGTGTCACCTGCATTCTGTCGAGTCTGTGCGTATCACCTGCATTCTGTCGAGTCTGTGCGTATCACCTGCATTCTGTCGAGTCTGTGCGTATCACCTGCATTCTGTCGAGTCTGTGCGTGTCACCTGCATTCTGTCGAGTCTGTGCGTATCACCTGCATTCTGTCGAGTCTGTGCGTATCACCTGCATTCTGTCGAGTCTGTGCGTGTCACCTGCATTCTGTCGAGTCTGTGCGTGTCACCTGCATTCTGTCGAGTCTGTGCGTATCACCTGCATTCTGTCGAGTCTGTGCGTATCACCTGCATTCTGTCGAGTCTGTGCGTATCACCTGCATTCTGTCGAGTCTGTGCGTATCACCTGCATTCTGTCGAGTCTGTGCGTATCACCTGCATTCTGTCGAGTCTGTGCGTATCACCTGCATTCTGTCGAGTCTGTGCGTATCACCTGCATTCTGTCGAGTCTGTGCGTATCACCTGCATTCTGTCGAGTCTGTGCGTATCACCTGCATTCTGTCGAGTCTGTGCGTGTCACCTGCATTCTGTCGAGTCTGTGCGTGTCACCTGCATTCTGTCGAGTCTGTGCGTGTCACCTGCATTCTGTCGAGTCTGTGCGTATCACCTGCATTCTGTCGAGTCTGTGCGTGTCACCTGCATTCTGTCGAGTCTGTGCGTATCACCTGCATTCTGTCGAGTCTGTGCGTATCACCTGCATTCTGTCGAGTCTGTGCGTGTCACCTGCATTCTGTCGAGTCTGTGCGTATCACCTGCATTCTGTCGAGTCTGTGCGTGTCACCTGCATTCTGTCGAGTCTGTGCGTATCACCTGCATTCTGTCGAGTCTGTGCGTGTCACCTGCATTCTGTCGAGTCTGTGCGTATCACCTGCATTCTGTCGAGTCTGTGCGTGTCACCTGCATTCTGTCGAGTCTGTGCGTATCACCTGCATTCTGTCGAGTCTGTGCGTATCACCTGCATTCTGTCGAGTCTGTGCGTATCACCTGCATTCTGTCGAGTCTGTGCGTGTCACCTGCATTCTGTCGAGTCTGTGCGTATCACCTGCATTCTGTCGAGTCTGTGCGTATCACCTGCATTCTGTCGAGTCTGTGCGTATCACCTGCATTCTGTCGAGTCTGTGCGTATCACCTGCATTCTGTCGAGTCTGTGCGTATCACCTGCATTCTGTCGAGTCTGTGCGTATCACCTGCATTCTGTCGAGTCTGTGCGTATCACCTGCATTCTGTCGAGTCTGTGCGTATCACCTGCATTCTGTCGAGTCTGTGCGTATCACCTGCATTCTGTCGAGTCTGTGCGTATCACCTGCATTCTGTCGAGTCTGTGCGTATCACCTGCATTCTGTCGAGTCTGTGCGTATCACCTGCATTCTGTCGAGTCTGTGCGTATCACCTGCATTCTGTCGAGTCTGTGCGTATCACCTGCATTCTGTCGAGTCTGTGCGTATCACCTGCATTCTGTCGAGTCTGTGCGTATCACCTGCATTCTGTCGAGTCTGTGCGTGTCACCTGCATTCTGTCGAGTCTGTGCGTATCACCTGCATTCTGTCGAGTCTGTGCGTGTCACCTGCATTCTGTCGAGTCTGTGCGTATCACCTGCATTCTGTCGAGTCTGTGCGTATCACCTGCATTCTGTCGAGTCTGTGCGTATCACCTGCATTCTGTCGAGTCTGTGCGTGTCACCTGCATTCTGTCGAGTCTGTGCGTATCACCTGCATTCTGTCGAGTCTGTGCGTGTCACCTGCATTCTGTCGAGTCTGTGCGTATCACCTGCATTCTGTCGAGTCTGTGCGTATCACCTGCATTCTGTCGAGTCTGTGCGTATCACCTGCATTCTGTCGAGTCTGTGCGTATCACCTGCATTCTGTCGAGTCTGTGCGTGTCACCTGCATTCTGTCGAGTCTGTGCGTATCACCTGCATTCTGTCGAGTCTGTGCGTGTCACCTGCATTCTGTCGAGTCTGTGCGTATCACCTGCATTCTGTCGAGTCTGTGCGTATCACCTGCATTCTGTCGAGTCTGTGCGTGTCACCTGCATTCTGTCGAGTCTGTGCGTATCACCTGCATTCTGTCGAGTCTGTGCGTATCACCTGCATTCTGTCGAGTCTGTGCGTATCACCTGCATTCTGTCGAGTCTGTGCGTGTCACCTGCATTCTGTCGAGTCTGTGCGTATCACCTGCATTCTGTCGAGTCTGTGCGTATCACCTGCATTCTGTCGAGTCTGTGCGTGTCACCTGCATTCTGTCGAGTCTGTGCGTATCACCTGCATTCTGTCGAGTCTGTGCGTATCACCTGCATTCTGTCGAGTCTGTGCGTATCACCTGCATTCTGTCGAGTCTGTGCGTATCACCTGCATTCTGTCGAGTCTGTGCGTGTCACCTGCATTCTGTCGAGTCTGTGCGTGTCACCTGCATTCTGTCGAGTCTGTGCGTGTCACCTGCATTCTGTCGAGTCTGTGCGTATCACCTGCATTCTGTCGAGTCTGTGCGTATCACCTGCATTCTGTCGAGTCTGTGCGTATCACCTGCATTCTGTCGAGTCTGTGCGTGTCACCTGCATTCTGTCGAGTCTGTGCGTATCACCTGCATTCTGTCGAGTCTGTGCGTGTCACCTGCATTCTGTCGAGTCTGTGCGTATCACCTGCATTCTGTCGAGTCTGTGCGTATCACCTGCATTCTGTCGAGTCTGTGCGTGTCACCTGCATTCTGTCGAGTCTGTGCGTATCACCTGCATTCTGTCGAGTCTGTGCGTATCACCTGCATTCTGTCGAGTCTGTGCGTATCACCTGCATTCTGTCGAGTCTGTGCGTGTCACCTGCATTCTGTCGAGTCTGTGCGTATCACCTGCATTCTGTCGAGTCTGTGCGTGTCACCTGCATTCTGTCGAGTCTGTGCGTGTCACCTGCATTCTGTCGAGTCTGTGCGTATCACCTGCATTCTTTCGAGTCTGTGCGTATCACCTGCATTCTGTCGAGTCTGTGCGTATCACCTGCATTCTGTCGAGTCTGTGCGTGTCACCTGCATTCTGTCGAGTCTGTGCGTGTCACCTGCATTCTGTCGAGTCTGTGCGTATCACCTGCATTCTGTCGAGTCTGTGTGTGTCACCTGCATTCTGTCGAGTCTGTGCGTATCACCTGCATTCTGTCGAGTCTGTGCGTATCACCTGCATTCTGTCGAGTCTGTGCGTATCACCTGCATTCTGTCGAGTCTGTGCGTGTCACCTGCATTCTGTCGAGTCTGTGCGTGTCACCTGCATTCTGTCGAGTCTGTGCGTATCACCTGCATTCTGTCGAGTCTGTGTGTGTCACCTGCATTCTGTCGAGTCTGTGCGTGTCACCTGCATTCTGTCGAGTCTGTGCGTGTCACCTGCATTCTGTCGAGTCTGTGCGTATCACCTGCATTCTGTCGAGTCTGTGCGTGTCACCTGCATTCTGTCGAGTCTGTGCGTGTCACCTGCATTCTGTCGAGTCTGTGCGTGTCACCTGCATTCTGTCGAGTCTGTGCGTATCACCTGCATTCTGTCGAGTCTGTGCGTATCACCTGCATTCTGTCGAGTCTGTGCGTGTCACCTGCATTCTGTCGAGTCTGTGCGTATCACCTGCATTCTGTCGAGTCTGTGCGCGTCACCTGCATTCTGTCGAGTCTGTGCGTGTCACCTGCATTCTGTCGAGTCTGTGCGTATCACCTGCATTCTGTCGAGTCTGTGCGTGTCACCTGCATTCTGTCGAGTCTGTGCGTATCACCTGCATTCTGTCGAGTCTGTGCGTATCACCTGCATTCTGTCGAGTCTGTGCGTGTCCCTGGGTGTCCCATCCCCCGGCTGTGTCGTTGGTGTCAGCTCCTCCCCCAGACCAAGGGTTGTCACCGTTAGCAACCTGCAAACAACAACAGCAGCAGTGAACTCTGGGAAATGTTTCACAGAGCTCCTTTAAAAAGCCTGCTTCAGCCTGCTCTGTTTTAAAAGCTAAGTGGCTTGATGTTTTGAAGTGGCGTGGCTCTAACCAAGGCAGGCTTAATGGTGATGATGTTTTGGCGTGGCTCTATCCAAGGCAGTCTTAATGGCTAAAGTGTGTTTGTGGTGCATGCTGTCCTGCTTAATGCACTTTTAATGGTTCAAGCGGGTACAGAACTGGCCTTGGGCCTACAAAGAGAAGCTCCAACGCCATGGTAATGACCATTTCCCCTTCCTGCCTGACTATAAACATATCTCTCTCTATTTCAATTTAAGGGGCTTTATTGGCATGGGAAACATTGCCAAAGCAAGTGAAATAGATAAAAAAACAAAAGTGAAAATAACAATACAATTTTTTACAGTAAACATTACACTCACAAAAGTTCCAAAATAATAAATACATTTCAAATGTCATATTATGTCTACATAATATGTGTTGTAATGATGTGCAAATAGTTAAAGTACAAAAGGGAAAATAAATAAACATAAATATGGGTTGAATTTACAATGGTGTTTGTTCTTCACTGGTTGCCCTTTTCTTGTGGCAACAGGTCACACATCTTGCTGCTGTGATGGCACACTATGGTATTTCACCCAATAGATATGGGAGTTTATTGAAATCATATTTGTTTTCGAATTCTTTGTGGATCTGTGTATTCTGAGGAAAATATGTGTCTCTAATATGGTCATACATTTGGCAGGAATTGCAGCTCAGTTTCCAAATCATTGTGTTGGCAGTGTGCACATAGCCTGCCTACGGCAGCCTTTCTCAATAGCAAGGCTATGGTCACTGAGTCTGTACATAGTCAAAGCTTTCCTTCATTTAGAGACAGAATCCCTCTCTTTCTCTCTCAAGCCCTATAACAAACAGTAAACAAACAGTAAACAAGTAAACAAACAAATAGTAATGAAGTAGTGTGTACTTGAGTGTTTGTGCTGTTGCTGGACTCTGGGCTGTAGGCATCCGGATAGGTAGCTGTCTCTGGTGTTCTGGACGACACCGCACCAACCTGAGAGAAGTGGGGGGGGGGTTGTAATAATCATCCACATTTTCACTTTATCTGTCTATGTCTGCAGGATGAAAGCATTACTGTTTGTACGACAGGGATCACAGTAAACATTCTTTGCAAAGACACAGCGTTGCTTTAGCGTCACACTGTTAGCGACATTTAGTCTAGTTAATTTTGTCGTGGTACTTTGGGGTCTTCAAATATTTTCCAGAGTTCAACTGTGTCGTTACAGTGTGGCTCCCCGGTGATGTCACGTTTGTCAAAAACAAGGGCGGTGTGATGGGGTCTCACAAAGACTCCTCTACACCTCTCCTGTATGACTGAGGAATGCCGCACACACACACACACACGAGCTGGAACGATAAACCGCCTTCTTCTTACTGAAGCATTTTGTATAAGTTGTTGATTTTCAGTGATTTTGCTACACAACGTTCCAGTAGACTGATAAACAGTTTCTATCTCCAGGCTATCAGACTGTTAAATAGTCACCACTAGCCGGCCTCCGCCCAGAACCCTGCCCTGAACTTAGTTACTGTTACTAGCCGGCTACCACCCGGTACTCTACCCTGCACCTTAGAGACTGCTGCTCTATGTACATAGTCATGGAACACCGAGAAAGGGAAAGGGGGATACCTAGTCAGTTGTATAACTGAATGCATTCAACTGAAATATGTCTTCCGCATTTAAACCCAACCCCTCTGAATCAGAGAGTTGTGGGGGGTTGCCTCAATCGACATCCACGTCATCGGCGCCCGGGGAACAGTGGGTTAACTGCCTTGCTCAGGGGCAGAACGACAGTTTCACCTTGTCAGCTCTGGGATTCGATCCAGCAACCTTTCGGTTACTGGCCCAACGCTCCTATCCGCCAGGCTACCTGGTCACTTTAATAATATTTACATACTGTTTTAGTCACTTCATATGTATATACTGTATTGTAGTCCAGTCCCATCCTATATAACTACTGCTGTACACACCTTTTCTAGTCACATACTGTCCATATACTGTCCCAGACTCTGATATTGCTTGTTCCAATATTTCTTAATTACTTTCTTTTAATGTTTTGGATTTGCGTGTATTGTTAGGTATTACTGTACTGTTGGAGCTAGAAACACAAGCATTTGGCTAGTTATTAATGTACTGTTGGAGCTAGGAACATAATCCAGACCTGCCAACTTTTTAGAGTACAAGACGAGTGCGGCAAATTGGAGATTCAACTCGCAAATCTAGTGTAAAGGCATTTTAGAAGCATTGCCTCTATAGCTAATACCGGACACTCATTTATTCTTCATCACACAGTCTTCATCACACAGTCTTCTAAACTCCCAACTCCATTTAATGCCAAGATGTTTATATTTATTTTTGATTATACTTTTGTAATGCTTTTTGTGACGTGGATCATAATTACAATTACAGTCTATCAGGTTGCGTGATCCTCGTAATGTTACGTGGAAAATACAACTAACGGGACGCAGATCTAAATGTATATCACACTCGCACAAATGCAACCAGTTATTTTTCGTATTTGCATTTAATTTCTTTCACTAGCAAATGAACTGCTGGGACTTTAGAGCCCACTGAATGTCCATCTTATGTTCGCTAACGTTAGCTTGAAACAATTAAGTGTTTACCTTTCCACAACACACAGAGTCAAAAAGGGATTTGTCCATGTGTTGACGTACTGCTGACAGTCGGCCAACTCAGCATCACAACAAACAGGAGGAGGGGCAGACACGGGGGGGTAGCTACGTCCAATAATGATGTATTCATCTCCATGTCCGTTGACACAAACTCCGTACATGTCTATTGGAGACCAATTACTTTATTAAATATTGATTACAAATTGTTTGCTCTGGTTTATGCCAAAAGATTAAAGAAAGGAATAGATGCCATTATAAATGAGACTCAAACAGGATTTATGAAAGGGCCGTCACATAAGCTCTAACATTCGTTTAGTCTTGGACCTTATAGATTATTCAGATGCAATTGACTCAGATGCGGTTGTCTTATTTTTGGACTTCTGTAAAGCCTTTGACACAATTGAACACGAATTTCTCTTTAGGTCACTTAAACTTTTTGGATTCAGTGAAAATTTCATCAAATTCATTCACATGTTCTACAAAGATATAAATAGTTTTGTGTTACTAAACCGTAATACCTCCAAAAGATTCAGTATCAACAGAAGTGCACGACAGGGATGTCCAATTTAGCCATTTTTATTCATTTTTTTCATTCTCTCTCTAGATATTCTGAATAATGCAAATGTTTATGGCTTAACCATTTTTAACAAATACATCAACATTTCCCAACTGGCTGATGATACTACTCTTTTGTTGAGAGACAAAGACCAGGTCGTCCTTAATGCTATGACTGCATTTTCTATTGCATCAGGATTAATGCTGAATGTTTCTAAATGTGAAACCAACATTTCTGGAACACGCTTATTCCTGACATTGTCTGGAAAAATGCATGGTTAAGGCCTTACAAAATTGTATACCAAACAAAGTTAAGGAAGTGCACTTTAACGTTTTACATAAGATATATCCATGTAATTCTATGTTTTCCAAATTTGTGGCTATTGATGATATCTGTGTTTTCTGTGAAAAAGAAGGTGAGAATCTGAGAAACTATCAACTATCAAAATACTTATTTACCATTATGAACACTACCCATGTTTTTGACATGAAGGATATAATATGTTACTATTGCAATGATAACAAGACCATTTAAATTTTTTTTTTAATTCTTGTTGCCAAATACTTTATACACAAACAAAAATTCCAAAATGTTATACCAAAATTACACATATTTTTTTATTAAATTTAACTATCTTATTAAAACATTAACCCTAGTGAAAAACAATAACAATAAAATTTTCCTGAATCATTATAACACGATTTTTTCAGGGTGATTAAAATTGCACTATAATTTTTTTATTTTTTATTATTTCATTGATATTTTTTGTATGTTTTAGTATTTTCTTGTTAATACCTGTGTTCTGTTTTGTATGGTGGGATCTGTATTATGATTTGGTTTTAAAATAAGTTGCAGCTCGAGAATCGGGATGTTAGATTTACTCAGTGGATTTATTTTTTATTAAAACGTTTTAATAAAATAAAATAAAATCAGGCCTCTTTCATTTTTGCGTACTTTTAACTCAGATCTCGTACCTGCGTACATGGACAGAGCATTGTGTAGCTGGTACGCAAAATGTGTGCATGTTGGTAGGTCTGATAATAATTTAGCTAGGTACTAATGGACTGTTGGAGCTAGGAACATAAGCATTTAGCTAGGTACTAATGGACTGTTGGAGCTAGCAACATAAACATTTAGCTAGGTACTAATGCACTGTTGGAGCTAGGAACATAAGCATTTAGCTAGGTACTAATGCACTGTTGGAGCTAGGAACATAAACATTTAACTAGGTACTAATGGACTGTTGGAGCTAGGAACATAAGCATTTAGCTAGGTACTAATGCACTGTTGGAGCTAGGAACATAAGCATTTAGCTAGGTACTAATGGACTGTTGGAGCTAGGAACATAAACATTTAGCTAGGTACTAATGCACTGTTGGAGCTAGGAACATAAGCATTTAGCTAGGTACTAATGCACTGTTGGAGCTAGGAACATAAGCATTTAGCTAGGTACTAATGCACTGTTGGAGCTAGGAACATAAGCATTTAACTAGGTACTAATGGACTGTTGGAGCTAGGAACATAAGCATTTAGCTAGGTACTAATGGACTGTTGGAGCTAGGAACATAAGCATTTAACTAGGTACAAATGCACTGTTGGAGCTAGGAACATAAACATTTAACTAGGTACTAATGCACTGTTGGAGCTAGGAACATAAGCATTTAGCTAGGTACTAATGGACTGTTGGAGCTAGGAACATAAGCATTTAGCTAGGTACTAATGCACTGTTGGAGCTAGGAACATAAACATTTAACTAGGTACTAATGCAATGTTGGAGCTAGGAACATAAACATTTAACTAGGTACTAATGCACTGTTGGAGCTAGGAACATAAGCATTTAGCTAGGTACTAATGGACTGTTGGAGCTAGGAACATAAACATTTAGCTAGGTACTAATGCACTGTTGGAGCTAGGAACATAAGCATTTAGCTAGGTACTAATGCACTGTTGGAGCTAGGAACATAAGCATTTAGCTAGGTACTAATGCACTGTTGGAGCTAGGAACATAAGCATTTAACTAGGTACTAATGGACTGTTGGAGCTAGGAACATAAGCATTTAGCTAGGTACTAATGGACTGTTGGAGCTAGGAACATAAGCATTTAACTAGGTACAAATGCACTGTTGGAGCTAGGAACATAAACATTTAACTAGGTACTAATGCACTGTTGGAGCTAGGAACATAAGCATTTAGCTAGGTACTAATGGACTGTTGGAGCTAGGAACATAAGCATTTAGCTAGGTACTAATGCACTGTTGGAGCTAGGAACATAAACATTTAACTAGGTACTAATGCAATGTTGGAGCTAGGAACATAAGCATTTAGCTAGGTACTAATGCACTGTTGGAGCTAGGAACATAAGCATTTAGCTAGGTACTAATGCACTGTTGGAGCTAGGAACATAAGCATTTAGCTAGGTACTAATGGACTGTTGGAGCTAGGAACATAAACATTTAGCTAGGTACTAATGCACTGTTGGAGCTAGGAACATAAGCATTTAGCTAGGTACTAATGGACTGTTGGAGCTAGGAACATAAGCATTTAGCTAGGTACTAATGGACTGTTGGAGCTAGGAACATAAGCATTTAACTAGGTACTAATGCACTGTTGGAGCTAGGAACATAAACATTTAACTAGGTACTAATGCACTGTTGGAGCTAGGAACATAAGCATTTAGCTAGGTACTAATGGACTGTTGGAGCTAGGAACATAAGCATTTAGCTAGGTACTAATGCACTGTTGGAGCTAGGAACATAAACATTTAACTAGGTACTAATGCACTGTTGGAGCTAGGAACATAAGCATTTAGCTAGGTACTAATGCACTGTTGGAGCTAGGAACATAAGCATTTAGCTAGGTACTAATGCACTGTTGGAGCTAGGAACATAAGCATTTAGCTAGGTACTAATGCACTGTTGGAGCTAGGAACATAAACATTTAACTAGGTACTAATGCACTGTTGGAGCTAGGAACATAAACATTTAGCTAGGTACTAATGGACTGTTGGAGCTAGGAACATAAGCATTTAGCTAGGTACTAATGGACTGTTGGAGCTAGGAACATAAGCATTTAGCTAGGTACTAATGGACTGTTGGAGCTAGGAACATAAGCATTTAACTAGGTACTAATGCACTGTTGGAGCTAGGAACATAAGCATTTAGCTAGGTACTAATGCACTGTTGGAGCTAGGAACATAAGCATTTAACTAGGTACTAATGGACTGTTGGAGCTGGGAACATAAACATTTAACTAGGTGTTTGCCTGTCCATGTTTCGCTGTCTGTTGCTATGTTAGCGAGCCACTCCCCACTGTGTGTACAGAGGAGGGAGTGATGCATTCTGAGAAGCACAAGCATATGACCGTTGCTAAATTATCAAAATACTGTAGTTGTAGATACAGAGAGAAGTGTCACAGCTTTCTGTGAGTGTATGATTTATTTTTCACCTCTTAATGGCTGAAGTATGGTTTTAAATGGTGACCAAATAGGCCTACCAGTAAACATTCATCCATTAGCTAAAGCAAAGCTATACATGCCCTGGCACCACAGACAGCCTACAGTTGAAGTCAGAAGTTTACATACACTTAGGTTGGAGTAACAAAAACTAATTTTTCTACCACTCCACAAATTTCTTGTTAACAAACTATCGTTTTTCTACTTTGTGCATGACAAATAATTTTTCCCAACATTGTTAACAGACAGATTATTTCACTTAGAATTCACTGTATCACAATTCCAGTGGGTCAGAAGTTTACACACACTAAGTTGACTGTGCCTTTAAACAGCTTGGAAAATTCCAGAAAATTATGTCATGGCTTTAGAAGCTTCTGATAGGCTAATTGACATAATTTGAGTCAATTGGAGGTGTACCTGTGGATGTATTTCAAGGCCTACCTTCGAACTCAGTGCCTTTCTCCTTGACATCATGGGAAAATCAAAAGAAATCAGCCAAGACCTCCAAAAAAATTTGTAGACCTCCACAAGTCTGGTTCATGCTTGGAAGCAATTTCCAAATGCCTGAAGGTTCCACGATCATCTGTACAAACAATAGTACACAAGTATAAACACCATGGGACCACGCAGCCGTCATACCGCTCAGGAAGGAGATGCGTTCGGTCTCCTAGAGATGAATGTC
Source organism: Salvelinus alpinus (assembly GCF_045679555.1). NCBI lineage: Eukaryota > Metazoa > Chordata > Actinopteri > Salmoniformes > Salmonidae > Salvelinus > Salvelinus alpinus. Next base: position 4,407,552 of record NC_092119.1, read on the forward strand.
CTTTGGTGCGAAAAGTGCAAATCAATCCCAGAACAACAGCAAAGGACCTTGTGAAGATGCTGGAGGAAACAGGTACAAAAGTATATATATCCATAGTAAAACGAGTCCTACCTAACCTGAAAGGCCGCTCAGCAAGGAAGAAGCCACTGCTCCAAAACCGCCATAAAAAAGCCAGACTACGGTTTGCAACCGCACATGGGGACAAAGATCTGACTTTTTGGAGAAATGTCCCCTGGTCTGATGAAACAAAAATAGAACTGTTGGCCATAATGACCATCGTTATGTTTGGAGGAAAAAGGGGGATGCTTGCAAGCCGAAGAACACCATCCCAACCGTGAAGCACGGGGTCGGCAGCATCATGTTGTGGGGGTGCTTTGCTGCAGGAGATACTGGTGCACTTCACAAAATAGATGGCATCATGAGGCAGGAAAATGATGTGGATATATTGAAGCAACATCTCAAGACATCAGTCTGGAAGTTAAAGCTTGGTCACAAATGCGTCTTCCAAATGGACAATGACCCCAAGCATACTTCCAAAGTTGTGGCAAAATGGCTTCAGGACAACAAAGTCAAGGTATTGGAGTGGCCATCACAAAGCCCTGACCTCAATCCTATAGAAAATGTGTGGGCAGAACTGAAAAAGCATGTGCGAGCAAGAAGGCCTATAAACCTGACTCGGTTACACCAGCTCTGTCAGGAGGAATGGGCCAAAATTCACCCAACTCATTGTGGGAAGCTTGTGGAAGGCTACCCAAAATGTTTGACCCAAGTTAAACAATTTAAAGGCAATGCTACCAAATACTAATTGAGTGAATGTAAACTTCTGACCCGGGTAAATTCAGTCCAGTCAATTCAGAAAGAAAAGCAGATTCCAAATCCAAATGTTCCTAATTAAAAAGCATTGAAGAGAATTGGAATTTCAGTGCACTTCTTTAATGGACTCGAACGTATATGGAATTTAACACAAACCTGTCCGGGGACCTTAATGCAGCGAAACTTAAATTCGTTTTAGTACATTTCCACCAGTATGTTAAAATGTGCAACCACAGAAGAAAAAAAAATCTAGACCACCTTTACTCCACACAGAGACACGTACAAAGCTCTCCCTCAGTCCCCATTTGGCAAATCTGACCATAATTCTGTCTATCGTCCTTCCTGTTTACAAGCAAAAATTCAAGCAGGAAGCACCAGTGACCTGGTCAATAAAAAAGTGGTCAGATGAAGCAGAAGCTAAGCTACAGGACTAGTTTGCTTGCACAGACTGGAATATGTTACGAGATTCCTCCAATGGCATTGAGGAGTACACCACATCAGTCACTGGCTTTATCAATAAGTGCATCAATGACATCGTCCCCACAGTGACTGTACGTAAATACCCCAACCAGAAGCCATGGATTACAGGCAACATCAGCATTGAGCTAAAAGGTAGAGCTGCCGCTTTCAAGGAGCGGGACTCTAACCTGGAAGCTTATAAGAAATCCTGCTATGCCCTCCGACGAACCATCAAACAGGAAAAGCATCAATACCGGACTAAGATTGAATCGTACTACACCGGCTCCGCTCGTCGGATGTGGCAGGGCTTGCAAGCTATTACAGACTACAAAAGGAAGCACAGCCGAGAGCTGCCCAATGACACGAGCCTACCAGACGAGCTAAATTACTTCTATGCTTGCTTCGAGGCAAGTAACACTGAAGCATGCATGAGAGCATCAGCTGTCCTGGACAACTGTGTGATCACGCTCTCTGTAGCCGATGTGAGTAAGACCTTAAAACAGGTAAACATTCACAAGTCCGCAGGGCTAGACAGATAACCAGGACGTGTACTCTGAGCATGCATTGACCAACTGGCAAGTGTCTTCACTGACATTTTCAACCTCTCCCTGTCTGAGTCTGTAATACCAACATGTTTCAAGCAGACCACCATAGTCCCTGTGCCCAAGAACACTAAGGTAACCTGCAGAAATGACTACCAACCTGTAGCACTCACGTCTGTAGCCATGAAGTGCTTTGAAAGGCTGGTCATCGCTCACATCAACACCATTATCCCAGAAACCCTAGACCCACTCCAATTTGCATACTGCCCTAACAGATCCACAGATGATGCAATCTCTATTGCACTCCACACTGCCCTTTCCCACCTGGACAAAAGGAAAACCTATGTGAGAATGCTGTACTCCCTGTTCACTCATGACTGTCACGACTCCAACACCATCATTAAGTTTGCCGATGACACAATAGTGGTAGGCCTGATCACAGACAACGACGAGACAGCCTATAGGGAGGAGGTCAGAGACCTGGCCGTGTGATGCCAGGACAACAACTTCTCCCTGAACGTGATCAAGACAAAGGAGATGATTGGGGACTGCAGGAAAAGGAGGACCAAGCACACCCCCATTCTCATTGAACGGGCTGTAGTGGAGCAGGTTGAGAGCTTCAAGTTCCTTGGTGTCCACATCACCAACAAACTAACATGGTCCAAGCACACCAAAACAGTTGTGAAGAGGGCACGACAAAACCTATTCCCCCTCAGGAGACTGAAAATATTTGGCATAGGTCCTCAGATCCTCAAAAGGTTCTACAGCTGCACCATCGATAGCATCCTGACTGGTTGCATCACTGCCTGGTGTGGCAACTGCTCGGCCTCCGACCACAAGGCACTACAGAGGGTAGTACGTAGGACCCATTACATCACTGGGACTAAGCTGCCTGCCATCCAGGACCTCTACACCAGGCGGTGTCAGAGGAAGGCCCTAAAAATTGTCAAAGACCCCAGTCACCCTAGTCATAGACTGTTCTCTCTGCTACCGCATTGCAAGCAGTACCGGGGCGCCAAGAATCTTCTAAACAGCTTCTACCCCCAAGCCATAAGACTCCTGAACATCTAATCAAATGACTACCCAGACTATTTGCATTGCCCCCCCCCACCCACCCCCCTCTTTTACACTGCTACTACTCTCTGTTATTATCTATGCATAGTCACTTTAATAACTCTACCTACATGTACATATTACCTTAATTACCTCGACTAACCGGAGCCCCTTCACACTGACCCCTATATATAGCCTCGCTATTGTTATTTAACTGCTTCTCTTGAATTATTTGTTACTTTTATTTCTTATTCTTATTTTGTGTTGCTTTTTTTTTAAACTGCATTGTTGGTTAAGGGCTCGTAAGTAAGCATTTCACTGTAAGGTCTACACATGTTGTATTCGGCGCATGGGACAAATAACATTTGATTTGATTTACAGATACATAGTGAATTATTCTGTTATGGTGTGTAATCCGTAATGAACACAGACACACACTCACCTGTAAGTAGTCTTCCGGCACCAGGCCACTTTGTCCTCTGGAGTTCTGAGCCTCTATCCATCCTCCACCAACATTCTACAAAGAGAGAGGAGGGAGAGGGAGAGGAAGAGAGAGAGCGAGCGAGCGAGAGAAGGGGGAGAGAGAGGGAGAGGAAGAGAGAGAAGAGGGAGAGAGAGAGAAGAGGGAGAGAGGAATAGAGAGAGAGAGAGGGAGAGGAAGAGGAAGAGAGAGAAGGGGGAGAGAGAGGGAGAGAAGAGAGAGGGAGAGGAAGAGAGAGAGAAGGGGGAGAGAGAGGAAGAGGAAGAGAGAGAAGGGGGAGAGAGAGGGACAGGACGAGAGAGAAGGGGGAGAGAGAGGAAGAGAGAGAAGGGGGAGAGAGAGGAAGAGAGAGAGAGAGAAGGGGGAGAGAGGGAGAGGAAGAGAGAGGAGGGAGGGAGAGAGAGAGAGAGAGAGAGAGAGAGAGAGAGAGAGAGAGAGAGAGAGAGAGAGAGAGAGAGAGAGAGAGAGAGAGAGAGAGAGAGAGAGAGGAAGGGTGAGAGAGAGAGAGGAAGAGCGAGAGAGAGAAGAGGGAGAGAGAGGGAGAGGTAGAGAGAGAAGGGGGAGAGAGAGGAAGAGAGGAAGGGCGAGAGAGAGAGAGGAAGAGCGAGAGAGAGAAGAGGGAGAGAGAGGGAGAAAAAGAGAGAGGAGAGAGGGAGAGGAAGAGAGAGAAGGGGGAGAGAAGGGGGAGAGAGAGGGAGAGAAAGAGGGAGAAGGGGGAGAGAGAGGGAGAGGAAGAGAGAGAAGGGGGAGAGAGGGAGAGGAAGAGAGTGAAGAGGTATGAGAGTTATTCATCAGAGCCTGGACAGAAAAGCTTGAAATGTAACACTGTAGTACTTCAGGTGACTATGGCCAGCCAGTCAGATCCTGTGTGTACCTGGTTGAGGACGGTGACAGTCTCTCCTTCTCTGACTGTCAACTCGTTATTTCCTGGTTCGGCACTGAAGTCATATATCACCTGGGCCTGAAACAGAGCAAACACACAGTGATGACCTCAGGACCTCTGAATGGTACTGTAGGACGTAGTCATGGGACACAGTGATGACCTCAGGACCACTCTGAATGGTACTGTAGGACGTAGTCATAGGACACAGTGATGACCTCAGGACCACTCTGAATGGTACTGTAGGACGTAGTCATAGGACACAGTGATGACCTCAGGACCACTCTGAATGGTACTGTAGGACGTAGTCATAGGACACAGTGATGACCTCAGGACCACTCTGAATGGTACTGTAGGACGTAGTCATGGGACACAGTGATGACCTCAGGACCACTCTGAATGGTACTGTAGGACGTAGTCATGGGACACAGTGATGACCTCAGGACCACTCTGAATGGTACTGTAGGACGTAGTCATAGGACACAGTGATGACCTCAGGACCACTCTGAATGGTACTGTAGGACGTAGTCATGGGACACAGTGATGACCTCAGGACCACTCTGAATGGTACTGTAGGACGTAGTCATAGGACACAGTGATGACCTCAGGACCACTCTGAATGGTACTGTAGGACATAGTCATGGGACACAGTGATGACCTCAGGACCACTCTGAATGGTACTGTAGGACGTAGTCATAGGACACAGTGATGACCTCAGGACCACTCTGAATGGTACTGTGTACACACACACACACACACACACACACACACACACACACACACACACACACACACACACACACACACACACACACACACACACACACACACACACACACACACACACACATCCTGTCTGAGTGTTGTTATCCCTGAGGGCACTGAGAGTCGTGTCAAACACAAACACCCATACGCTGCCTCCCTCTCTAAAACAGTTGCCTACAACCTACAAAAAGCAGTTCACAGCAGAGACTGAAAGATAAACACGTAAATACATACATACATACGTGTTGTTTAATCTGTCTATGCACATGGCATCAATCCATATCTTGTATGACATTGGTTCAGTTTATAAACATGTTCTCTTTTAGTTATAAAAGGTATTACTCTGCAATCTACACTACACTTCAATAAAAAACCCAATAGCGCATATTCTGTATGACAAAAAAAAAGCTATATTAGCGTTGTCTACCATTCGATAAAGCGCACCATGACATGCTGAAGAAACTCTCCTACCTGCATTGCCATCGTTGCAGGATTTATAGTCGTTTTCCACGCAAAAACGTCACCGTGAAAAGACCCCGCATCAAAACAATCCCCGTGTAAACAAAGCAGACGAGGCTAGGCTACTCCGTCTCAAAACGATCCACTCTGGCGTATCTTCTTACAACTATGTTGTTACAACGTGCTATTCTGCAGAAACGATTTCTCAATCTTCTGGGACGACAATTGCCTAAATTTCCCACAACAGAATAGTTTGTTAGTTATTTTGTATCCCCGCGGTAAAGAGCGAAAGGGGCCACTTCCTCCAAGCAGAAAATTAGAACAAGTAACAGGGGTGTGGATACGTGCCGCGTTCAAGTCCTCGTCGGAACTACGAAACTCGGAAATGTCCAACTCTCTAACCTGTTGTTCATATACACGTGCCGCGTTCAACCTATTAACAAGTCAAACATTCCCTCGTTTTCTATTTTCGACTAGCACATGAACGTAGCAACAGTCGGACAGACAATTCTGTTGATTTTCCTTCAGCTGCTCAGTCATAGGTTTGACTGAGTAAATACACCGAGTAAAACAAGCATTCACAGATCAGGAACTCTCAACTTCTTAGTAAGAGATGGAAACTATGTCAACAAGCAAAAGGGGACATATGAGCCTAAATTAATTGATGCAATTGTCAACTGCAAATTCTTTGTGACACTGTTTAGAGAGAGAATTCATATTGCCTGAGTGATAGTCAATATTATAAGGCCATTATAGGCAATAATCATGGAATCTGATGAGACCTCTAAAATGCAATAAACTAACGTTAATGGTATGAACTAAAGACCATGTGTGGATATTCTCCATCCGGCCACTGTCTGAGCCAACAGGTAGGCTAGGCTAACAAGCAGGTAGACTTGGCCAACGTGCAGGTAGGTTAGGTCAACAGGTAGGCTGTTGGCTAGGCTAACAAGCAGGTAGGTTAGGTCAACAGGTAGGCTGTTGGCTAGGCTAACAAGCAGGTAGGTTAGGCCAACAGGTAGGCTGTTGGCTAGGCTAACAAGCAGGTAGGTTAGGTCAACAGGTAGGCTGTTGGCTAGGCTAACAAGCAGGTAAGTTAGGTCAACAGGTAGGCTGTTGGCTAGGCTAACAAGCAGGTAGGTTAGGACAACAGGTAGGCTATTGGCTAGGCTAACAAGCAGGTAGGTTAGGCCAACAGGTAGGCTAACAAGCAGGTAGACTAGGCCAACAGGTAGGCTAACAAGCAGGTAGACAAGGCTAACAGGCAGGCTAGGCTAACAAGCTAGTAGGCTAACAAGCAGGTAGGCTAACAGACAGGCTAGGCTAACAAGCAGGTAGACTTGGCCAACAGGTAGGTTAGGCCAAAAGGTAGGCTAACAAGCAGGTAGGCTAACAAGCAGGTAGGTTATGCCAACAGGTAGACTAACAAGCAGGTAGGCTAACAAGCAGGTAGGCTAGGCCAAGAGGTATGCCAGGCTAACAGGTAGGCTAGTCCTAGTAGGTCTATTAGGCCTACTTGTTATAAGCATGTATGAATCTTCATGTCTTATTAATAGGCTGTGTTATGTCGATTTTTTCTATGCATCAATCTGTCAAATGCTGTTTTACAGAAGAACCGCAAATTAAAGGGTGTTTCCGAGATGGCTGTTCTAATCAGTCCTGGTCTGTATTTGATACTGTAACTGGTGTCATGGGCGGCGCTACAATGCCACAGGGCTGTGAAGGGCACCGCCTCCGAACAAAGCGACTCTGTTGTTAACAGCTGAACCTGTCGGTCTGTGCAGGAATGAATGGGCGAAGTGCGCCCTCAAGTGGTGGATAATTAAATAATATTCTCTCTCTTTTTCTCTCTCTCCATCTCCTCTCCCCTACGCCACTTCTGTACTACTTGAACCAGGTAATGCTAACATGCACTCAACCACACCAGAGAAAGATAATTAACTCCCCTCTCTCCTCTGTTCTCCTCTCCCTTTCTCCCCCTTCTCCTCCCGTTTCTCTTCTCTGTTCTCCCTCTCCTCTCTCCTCCCCTCTCTTTCCTTTCCTCTTCTTTGTTCTCCTTTCCTCTCCTCCCCCTCTCTCTTCTCACTTTCTCCCCCCTCTCCTCTTCTCTACCTTTCCCTCCATTCCTCTAGAAAAACAAACTGAAATAAATGGCAGAAACAGGGGATTAACCTGAACTTGTCTGGTTTGTAGCCAAACTGTTTGTTTGTACTCCAGGTTGTGATATGATGGGTTCTGTTGTCTGCACAAAACCATTTAAATTAAAATATATTAATATATACATTTTTGTTATCATTCCCCAGATCTGTGCCTCGACACAATCCTGTCTCGGAGCAGTACAGACAATTCTTTCGACCTCATGGCTTGATTTTTGCTCTGACATGAACTGTCAACTGTGGAACCTTATATACACCTGTTTTCACTTTGTCAATGTGGGGTATTGTGTGTAGGTTGCTGAGAAGAAAAAAAAATATTTAAATCCATTTTAGAATAAGGCTGTAACGTAACAAAATGTGGAAGAAGTCAAGGGGTCAGAATATTTTTTCCCGAAGGCTCTGTACATTCATATTGTAAAAGTTCCATTATAACAAGTAGATTTGTTATAAGGGTCAAGTCAATAATTACTGTACTAAGGTGTGGGGTTTCAAAAGGAGGAGAGGGTTATTACAACTTCTGTTTTTGCCTTGGGGAGGGTCGTGTGGCTATGTCATGTAGCTATGAACCTTCATGTCCTGACTGCTATAACATGTATTTCTACTCAACAGTCTAAACTATGCTTCTAAACAGTTTCAAAATGCATTATCCACATAATACTTTAAATACCTGGTGTTGTACTCGATGCTTACTGGGTCAGTGTTTAATAATACAGTAACTGCTAACTGTGGTATGAGAGTGCTGAGCCTCCAAAACAAAGCCGGTCACAAAGCCACAGGGCCACGTTCAGTAACAGATAGACTAGAGCCGCATGTGGTTCCTTGTTATTTTACATGTCAAAGAGGCATGTTTGAATCTACTATCTGAACGTTACAAAATATTGCTGCCTTCAAAGCACTATTATTTACTATCATTATTTAAATTCTATTTGTTGTGACACTAACTCTGTTCCCAGATCACCTCACCTGTTCCCGCTCTAGCTTTGAAGCATCAGAGTTCCCCATACCCTGAGTCAGAGTCCCTCATACCTGACGGACCCTGGGCCAGAGTTCCCCATACCTGACGGGCCCTGGGCCAGAGTTCCCCATACCTGACGGGCCCTGGGCCAGAGTTTCCCATACCTGACGGACCCTGGGCCAGAGTTCCCCATACCTGACGGGCCCTGGGCCAGAGTTTCCCATACCTGACGGACCCTGGGCCAGAGTTTCCCATACCTCACGGGCCATGGGCCAGAGTTCCGTTCCCCATACCTGACGGGCCAGAGTTCCTCATACCTGACGGGCCCTGGGCCAGAGTTTCTCATACCGGACGGGCCCTGGGCCAGAGTTCCCCATACCTGACGGGCCCTGGGCCAGAGTTCCTCATACCTGACGGGCCCTGGGCCAGAGTTCCTCATACCTGACGGGCCCTGGGCCAGAGTTCCTCATACCTGACGGGCCCTGGGCCAGAGTTCCTCATACCTGACGGGCCCTGGGCCAGAGTTCCTCATACCTGACGGGCCCTGGGCCAGAGTTCCTCATACCTGATGGGCCATGGGCCAGAGTTCCTCAAAGAGGAACAAGAATGTGGTCCTCCTGAGCACACTGCACAAAATGGCTGAGATAAGTGATCGTGAGGACAGGAAGCCAGCCATCATCCTGGACTACAACCATAAACAAAGGAGGAGTGGACAACCTGTACAAGGTGATTGGAAGTTACAGCTGCAGGAGGATGACTGCCTGTTGGCCCCTGGTCATCTTTCATCATACCTTCTAACTTGTACAAAAGGAAACACACATATTCACTCCATTGCAAAACGGTTTGCTACAGTGTTGTACTAATGAATACACCCCCAGAGGTGTAGCCAACCTATGTGTTTGTACTCCCGGTTGTGATATGAAGGCTTCTTATTATTTGTTACAATAATAATATTAGATTTTCCCCCAGTGGTAACGTATTTTCTACACTCACGTTTTAAATGTGTGTGCATATATGTGTGTGTGTGTGTAGGGTTAAGATTCAATCAGATCAAGCGTTAACCTGCGATAACTGACACCCACATAGCTGGTGTTTTGGCGGTGTTGGAGGTCTAACTGCGTTAGAGCTGTCAAATAGGTATGGCTGCTCATGTGGTCGTTGTCACGAAGCCACAAAGCCACACCAGTCCCACTCGCATTACAAGTTCAGAATGAGAAAGTTTAGGTTATATAGGAAAGACACTCAAATGGAAAAATACTAAAGGACATAATGAGGATTTGTATCAGCCTAATTCGAGGTGTAGATTACATCTCACATTTCAGTGTTTTTGAATTTGTAGAAAATGCTACATGGGATTTCTCTTAACCCATAGGAGTCTAAAGCCACTTCAGACCCTTCAGACCCTTCAGTCTCTTGAGTCTCTTGAGGCCTGTGGGTGTCCTAGAGCCAAACTACTGACATGTTAGGGAGTCTCATCACTTCATAGAGGGGGTCAAAATAGTTTGTAAACCATAGAGGGGGTCATAATAGTTTGTAAACCATAGAGGGGGTCATAATAGTTTGTAGACCATAGAGGGGGTCATAATAGTTTGTAAACCATAGAGGGGGTCATAATAGTTTGTAAACCATAGAGGGGGTCATAATAGTTTGTAAACCATAGAGGGGGTCATAATAGTTTGTGGCCATAGAGGGGGTCATAATAGTTTGTAAACCATAGAGGGGGTCATAATAGTTTGTGGCCATAGAGGGGGTCATAATAGTTTGTGGCCATAGAGGGGGTCATACTAGTTTGTGGCCATAGAGGGGGTCATAATAGTTTGTGGCCATAGAGGGGGTCATAATAGTTTGTAAACCATAGAGGGGGTCATAATAGTTTGTAGGCCATAGAGGGGGTCATAATAGTTTGTAAACCATAGAGGGGGTCATAATAGTTTGTAGCCATAGAGGGGGTCATAATAGTTTGTAAACCATAGAGGGGGTCATACTAGTTTGTGGCCATAGAGGGGGTCATAACTAGTTTGTGAGCCATAGAGGGGGTCATAATAGTTTGTAGGCCATAGAGGGGGTCATAATAGTTTGTAAACCATAGAGGGGGTCATAATAGTTTGTAGCCATAGAGGGGGTCATAATAGTTTGTAAACCATAGAGGGGGTCATAACTAGTTTGTGGCCATAGAGGGGGTCATAATAGTTTGTAGGCCATAGAGGGGGTCATAATAGTTTGTAAACCATAGAGGGGGTCATAATAGTTTGTGGCCATAGAGGGGGTCATAATAGTTTGTGGACATAGAGGGGGTCATAATAGTTTGTAAACCATAGAGGGGGTCATAATAGTTTGTAAACCATAGAGGGGGTCATAATAGTTTGTGGGCCATAGAGGGGGTCATAATAGTTTGTAAACCATAGAGGGGGTCATAATAGTTTGTGGACATAGAGGGGGTCATAACAGTTTGTAAACCATAGAGGGGGTCATAATAGTTTGTGGGCCATAGAGGGGGTCATAATAGTTTGTAAACCATAGAGGGGGTCATAATAGTTTGTGGACATAGAGGGGGTCATAATAGTTTGTAAACCATAGAGGGGGTCATAATAGTTTGTAAACCATAGAGGGGGTCATACTAGTTTGTGGCCATAGAGGGGGTCATAATAGTTTGTAAACCATAGAGGGGGTCATAATAGTTTGTGGACATAGAGGGGGTCATAACAGTTTGTAAACCATAGAGGGGGTCATAATAGTTTGTAAACCATAGAGGGGGTCATAACAGTTTGTAAACCATAGAGGGGGTCATAACAGTTTGTAAACCATAGAGGGGGTCATAATAGTTTGTAAACCATAGAGGGGGTCATAATAGTTTGTAAACCATAGAGGGGGTCATAATAGTTTGTGGACATAGAGGGGGTCATACTAGTTTGTAAACCATAGAGGGGGTCATAATAGTTTGTAAACCATAGAGGGGGTCATAACAGTTTGTGGCCATAGAGGGGGTCATAATAGTTTGTGGACATAGAGGGGGTCATAACAGTTTGTAAACCATAGAGGGGGTCATAATAGTTTGTAAACCATAGAGGGGGTCATAATAGTTTGTGGCCATAGAGGGGGTCATAATAGTTTGTAGACCATAGAGGGGGTCATAATAGTTTGTGGCCATAGAGGGGGTCATAATAGTTTGTGGCCATAGAGGGGGTCATAATAGTTTGTGGCCATAGAGGGGGTCATAATAGTTTGTAAACCATAGAGGGGGTCATAATAGTTTGTAAACCATAGAGGGGGTCATAATAGTTTGTGGACATAGAGGGGGTCATAACAGTTTGTAAACCATAGAGGGGGTCATAATAGTTTGTAAACCATAGAGGGGGTCATAACAGTTTGTGGCCATAGAGGGGGTCATAATAGTTTGTAAACCATAGAGGGGGTCATAATAGTTTGTAGGCCATCACCTTGCGGACCCTAAAGACGATTTGGTTTGAAGAGCGATTTTCGGGGACGTCTCATGGTCTGACAAACATCGCTCTGGCTCTGTCACCTTTCACCACAGATGAGGAAGTGCGACATCAGCAGATGCTGTGGATTGAGACGCATCCAATGCAACAACAAACAAAAAAACACAGATATTTCTAGCTTTAAACAGAACGGTTTTCTTTGGGGATTTTTGTATTACGCCATTTCGATTTCAGTGGGGGACGCGGACATCAACCTTAGGCGTCTAATGGGACTCCGTGCAGCCAATATCCGCTTTAGGCGTAATGCCGGGAGCCGCTTACGGATTTGACAGCTCTAAGGCATTTCCACATCCACTAAAACAACCACTACGTGAGTGTAGGCTAGAGCGCATCTGATAGAATCTAGCCCCTAGAGCTTTAGAGAGGAGTTAGGATTAAAGGACAACAGGGAGAGAGAGAGGGTGTATGAGTGGGAGTGGGAGAGAGTGAGGAAGAGAGAGAAAAAGTTGGAGAGTGTGGGAGTGTGTTTTGAGAGAGTGGGAGTATTTCGAGATAGAGTTGGAGTGTTTTGAGAGAGAGCTTGGGAGTGTTTTGAGAGAGAGTGGGAGTGTTTTGAGAGAGAGATTGGGAGTGTTTTGAGAGAGAGAGTGGGAGTGTTTTGAGAGAGAGATTGGGAGTGTTTTGAGAGAGAGTGGGAGTGTTTTGAGAGAGAGAGTGGGAGTGTTTTGAGAGAGAGAGTGGGAGTGTTTTGAGAGAGAGAGTGTGGGAGGGATTTGAGAGAGAGAGTGGGAGTGTTTTGAGAGAGAGAGTGGGAGTGTTTCGAGAGAGAGAGTGGGAGTGTTTTGAGAGAGAGAGTGGGAGTGTTTTGAGAGAGAGAGTGGGAGTGTTTTGAGAGACAGAGTGGGAGTGATTTGAGAGAGAGTGGGAGTGTTTTGAGAGAGAGAGTGGGAGTGTTTTGAGAGAGAGAGTGGGAGTGTTTTGAGAGAGAGAGTGGGAGTGTTTTGAGAGAGAGAGTGGGAGTGTTTTGAGAGAGAGTGGGAGTGTTTCGAGAGAGTGGAGGACGTGTGTCAGTGTTTAAACCTGTGCAGTGAGTGAAGACTTGTTCTTTGTTGGGGATAGTTAAGAAAGACTCACACTCTCTCCACCTGAGAAGGATGCCAGTATGCTCTGCTTGAAAGGTAAGAATCGTCTTTGATGATTTGACAGACACAAAAGGAGAGAGAGAGGGGGGGGGGTCATAGGGAGAAAGAGAGAGAGATGCTGCAGAGTAAACTCTCCTGCTTTCCCCCTCTCTTTTCTCCTCGTCTTTCTTTAATCTCCTCTCTGTTCTTTCATTTGTGAGGAATAAGGTGTAGCAGCCCGGAAAGAGAGTGACAGAGAAGAAGGGAAAAGGAGAAAGAGTTGTTGTGTGTGTGTGTGTTGTATAGTAGCAGGCATTAGCATTAGCATTAGCATTACGATCGCTCCTCTTCCAAAACAATCGTTCAGCTGTCAGTCACTACAGTATCGAGACGGTCGACAGCTTAGAAACAGAGAGTTTGTAGGGTTGCAAAATTACCTTTTCCAAAATTACCTGTTTTTTTTAGTTTTTTTTTAAATCAAGGATTTCTTACACATTCCCTCCTGATTCTGGGAATATTCTAACTGGAATTTCCGGAAATACAGGGAATTCTGAGAACATTACCGACCCTTGTGATGTTAATGTAAAAGAGGTGTAACAGGGCTGAATGTGAAGCCTCAAGCCTGCCTGCATTCCCAGTAGATCGCCAGAACTTTTTCAGCCTGGGACCGGTATTTTCCTGGGACCCAAACTTATGAAAACATGCAACTATACGTACATATCGGTACATTTCATTGCCCTTATGCCAGCCTAAAACAAATGCAATACAGACAAATAACAATTAAATTAAATATAAATAGCTATTCATGTTTATTTTTCCCCCATTAAAAACACTGTCTAGGTTGGAACTGTAGCTGTTAAAATATACTAAATACATTTTATTCTGAACTGGAATTAACGGATTGATCACATCACACAGATGTAGAGCAGAAAACAAACACAAAGCTCTAATGAGAGGTGTGTGGCTGGTTGAAGCTTCAACAAGCAGGTCTATTCTGGGCTCCGTTTTTGACAGTGCAACCCTGTACTTGTTTTTTAAAGTAAAACAAAGAAAAGTATGTCAGAGTTGAGAACCCTGACTCATAGATATGTGGTGCCAAACTGGACCAGAACATCTACTGGCTTTCTTAGTCAGGCAGGAGACCACTTCCTGTTGTAGATGAACAACCCAGAACTGTGTGTGTGTGTGTGTGTGTGTGTGTGTGTGTGTGTGTGTGTGTGTGTGTGTGTGTGTGTGTGTGTGTGTGTGTGTGTGTGTGTGTGTGTGTGTGTGTGTGTGTGTGTGTGTGTGTGTGTGTGTGTGTGTGTGTGTGTGTGTGTGTGTGTGTGTGTGTGTTTACCTCAAAAAGCCTGCCTTGCTAGCTGACTAACTTTTCCACTGTCAAAGCACTGTTTCCTGAAGCATTCTGCTCTGTTCTGAAAGAACTCCCTGGGTTTACTGTCATGCTCAGTGTTGCCAGGTACAGCTAACATTTCTAGCCCAATTACCTCTGAAAACCTGCACACAAGGCCTGAAAACCTGGTATATGGGCAAAAGTCTATATGGGTCAATCTAGTTAGCTGACACAAGCACAGCTCTTATAAAAGTTAGGCAGTCAGAACTATAGTATTGTTTAAAATTGTAATTCAACTTTGCCATGGTTTTGCTGAGCTAGATGCAGGTGTCCTATAGTCCCTGAAAAGGCCACAATGAAACTGACATGAATTGTGTGAGAGTGATACATTCACGATAGAGCTGAGACCATGATCACAATTGATAACTTCCCATTTTGTTGCCATGATCAGTTTTAGAGTGTTAATGTTATACGGAAAAAGGGTGTCTCCATAATGACCGATATAAATAGCCTACCTACAAATGTGCTGCTACTAACTACTCCTTGACACAGCTGCCTCTGTTACTCTCTCAACCAGTGCTCTCAACCCATACACCCCCTCCCCACCCTTCATTAATTCTCTCTCTCACAACCTGCTCACTGTCTGATAGTCAGCAGCAGCAGGTTATGGTGAAATATATGTTCAACTCATCGCTGTATTTGGGTTAAGAAATGCTGGTAGAGCTCAGCTATCCAACCATCACACACACACACACTATCCAACCATCACACACACACACACTATCCAACCATCACACACACACACACTATCCAACCACACACACACACACACTATCCAACCACACACACACACACACTATCCAACCACACACACACACTATCCAACCACACACACACACACACTATCCAACCACACACACACACTATCCAACCATCACACACACACACACTATCCAACCACACACACACACACACACTATCCAACCACACACACACACACACTATCCAACCACACACACACACACACACTATCCAACCACACACACACACACACTATCCAACCACACACACACACACACTATCCAACCACACACACACACACACTATCCAACCATACACACACACACACACTATCCAACCACACACACACACTATCCAACCATCACACACACACACTATCCAACCACACACACACACACACTATCCAACCACACACACACACACACTATCCAACCACACACACACACACACACACTATCCAACCACACACACACACACACTATCCAACCACACACACACACACACTATCCAACCACACACACACACACTATCCAACCACACACACACACACCATCCAACCACACACACACACTATCCAACCACACACACACACACTATCCAACCACACACACACACTATCCAACCACACACACACACACACTATCCAACCACACACACACACACTATCCAACCACACACACACACACTATCCAACCACACACACACACTATCCAACCACACACACACACTATCCAACCACACACACACACACTATCCAACCACACACACACACTATCCAACCACACACACACACTATCCAACCACACACACACACTATCCAACCACACACACACACTATCCAACCACACACACACACTATCCAACCACACACACACACACTATCCAACCACACACACACACACTATCCAACCACACACACACACACACTATCCAACCACACACACACACACTATCCAACCACACACACACACACTATCCAACCACACACACACACACTATCCAACCACACACACACACTATCCAACCACACACACACACTATCCAACCACACACACACACACTATCCAACCACACACACACACACACACTATCCAACCACACACACACACTATCCAACCATCACACACACACACTATCCAACCACACACACACACACACGATCCAACCACACACACACACACACTATCCAACCACACACACACACTATCCAACCATCACACACACACACTATCCAACCACACACACACACACACTATCCAACCACACACACACACACACTATCCA
>NC_092119.1:4429093-4466593 GCF_045679555.1 Salvelinus alpinus
ATGACGGCCTATCCTGGCCTATGGGACTCCCAATCACGGCCGGTTGTGATACAGCCTGGATTCGAACCAGGGTGTCTGTAGTGACGCCTCTAGCGCTGAGATGCAGTGCCTCAGACAGCTGCGTTCCACACGTACTGGGAATGACAGGTGTGCATTAAGGGCTTTGTGTGTGTTAGTCTATTGAAAAAGTCTGCGCTGCAGACTGGCAGTCCACACACATTCGATAGGGTGTGTTTGTGTGTGTGTGTCCATGCGTGCGTGCGTTTGGTGTGTGTGCTAATTTTAACCCAGTGTAAGAATGTCCTTTTGAGGCATCCATACCTCAGCCAAATACGTTTGTGAAAATGTGTCTACTCTCAGTAGTTCCAACACTGTAATGGTGTAGCGTCAGTACCAGAAGCGGCCAACAGATGGGGCTGTTGCTGTCTCTGGCCTTATAATGTAACATTTAAAGGGGGAATTTAAACCTGGGGGATTCTGGGCTTGTTTTCATCATGTCTGAGGTATTTCTAGGACAATGAGTTGTATTTGACACATAATTGCCCAGGAGAAAGGCAGGTCAGGGATTCGCTGGATGATAGACCCTATGACGGCTTCCTGACGTATGTGGGGCGGCAGGTAGCCTAGTGGTTAGAGTGGAGGGGCGGCAGGTAGCCTAGTGGTTAGAGTGGAGGGGCGGCAGGTAGCCTAGTGGTTAGAACTTTGGGCCAGTAACCGAAAAGTTGCTAGATTGAATCCCAGAGCTGACAAGGTAAAAAAATCTGTCGTTCTGCCCCTGAACAAGGCAGTTAACCCACTGTTCCCCTGGTAGGCCGTCAGAATTTAAGAATTTGTTCTTAACTGACTTGCCTAGTTAAATACAAATACATTCTGGTGTATTAACGGGGCAGGGCGAGATCTAAAAACACATTTAATCCTGCTTTGTGGCATTTTGCGAAGGCTCTATGTTATACTGATCGCACTAGATGTTTCTGTGGGTTTAAATATGGTTGTCTTTGTTCGATTAGAGTCATTTGATACATTTCAGCGATACCTATCGACAGATTCATTGGTAAATATTCAAGCAGACACATTTGTTTCTGGGGAAGACTACAACTTGTGTTGGGCGGTGGTTCGAGCTCTGGCTCCCATCCCTCCCCCAAGGCCGGATTATTATTTTTTTAAAGGAGGAGGACACTAACAACAATCCTTTGGGTAAAACTGAAAGAACTGACCTGACGCAATGGCTTTAAGTGATTCCTCTCAACAGCACACATTTTACGATGAAGCATCTATTAGCTACATGATGACATGTTTAAACCAGACTATAGCAAAGAGGATTCAAAACAAAGAGTTGGATGAAGCTAACATTAGAAGCTACAGCCGATGACGGCACCAAGAGAGCAGAGGACAATACGGTGCCTAGCTACATTTTTCTGCAAGCCACTGAAACCCATATTGTCTATTTCTGTCTAATATAATACTGTTACAGTGGGGGGAAATCAAATTCATTTTTTTTGTTGTCTAAACTTAGCTAGAAAGAGAAAAGGTTTTACAATCGAGATACAAAAGATCTCAGATCTCAGGCTAGCGGTAATTGTTTAGCTAGCTAACTTAAGAGCTGAAAATCAGGAGGCTGTATTTATATTCTATACCATTAAGCAAACTAAACCAAATTGTAAATGTGTACTGTTTTGCTTACTTGTAATGGCATGTTTCAATATTTTTCACTCCAACCCTGTTCCTGGAGAGCTACCATCCTGTAGGTTTTCACTCCAACCCTGTTCCTGGAGAGCTACCCTCCTGTAGGTTTTCACTCCAACCCTGTTCCTGGAGAGCTACCCTCCTGTAGGTTTTTACTCCATCCTTAATATAGCACACCTGATTCTAAAAGCTGAACCAGGTTAGTTACAACTGGGGTTAGAGCAAAAACCTAAAGGAGGGTAGCTCTCCAGGAACAAGGTTGGAGAGCCCTGGTGTAAAGTTACAGGACGGTAGTTCTCCAGGAACAAGGTTGGAGAGCCCTGGTGTAAACCTACAGGAGGGTAGCTCTCCAGGAACAGGGTTGGAGAGCCCTGGTGTAAACCTACAGGATGGTAGCTCTCCAGGAACAGGGTTGGAGAGCCCTGGTGTAAACCTACAGGAGGGTAGCTCTCCAGGAACAGGGTTGGAGAGCCCTGGTGTAAACCTACAGGATGGTAGCTCTCCAGGAACAGGGTTGGAGAGCCCTGGTGTAAACCTACAGGAGGGTAGCTCTCCAGGAACAGGATTGGAGAGCCCTGGTGTAAACCTACAGGATGGTAGCTCTCCAGGAACAGGGTTGGAGAGCCCTGGTGTAAACCTACAGGAGGGTAGCTCTCCAGGAACAGGGTTGGAGAGCCCTGGTGTAAACCTACAGGATGGTAGCTCTCCAGGAACAGGGTTGGAGAGCCCTGGTGTAAACCTACAGGAGGGTAGCTCTCCAGGAACAGGATTGGAGAGCCCTGGTCTAATGCTTTTTAAATTGTATAACTGCCTTAATTTTGCCGGACCCCAGGAAGAGTAGCTGCTGCCTTGGCAGGAACTAATGGGGATCCATAATAAACCCCAGGAAGAGTAGCTGCTGCCTTGGCAGGAACTAATGGGGCTCCGTAATAAACCCAAGGAAGAGTAGCTGCTGCCTTGGCAGGAACTAATGGGGATCCATAATAAACCCCAGGAAGAGTAGCTGCTGCCTTGGCAGGAACTAATGGGGCTCCGTAATAAACCCCAGGGAGAGTAGCTGCTGCCTTGGCAGGAACTAATGGGGATCCATAATAAACCCCAGGAAGAGTAGCTGCTGCCTTGGCATTAACTAATGGGGATCCATAATAAACCCCAGGAAGAGTAGCTGCTGCCTTGACAGGAACTAATGGGGATCCATAATAAACCCCAGGAAGAGTAGCTGCTGCCTTGGCAGGAACTAATGGGGATCCATAATAAACCCCAGGAAGAGTAGCTGCTGCTTTGGCAGGAACTAATGGGGATCCGTAATAAACCCCAGGAAGAGTAGCTGCTGTCTTGGCAGGAACTAATGGGGATGAATATGAAATACAAATCAGACCAAAGGATCTTGTTTTTCTGAGAATCCTTTAGGCACCTCCCTGACAAAGGCCCTCCTCCCTCGATTGCTCAGTTTGTCCCGGCGGACAGCTCTAGGAAGAATCTTGGTGGTTCCAAACTTCTTCCATTTAAGAATAATGGCGGTCACTGTGTTCTTGGGGACCTTCAATACTGCATAAATGTTTTGTTACCCTTCCCCAGATCTGTGGCTCGACACAACCCTGTCTCGGAGCTCTACGGACAATTCCTTCGATCTCATGGCTTGTTTTTTGATCTGACATGCAGTCAACTGTGGGACCTTATAAAGACAGGTGATCAGTCGACTGTGGGACCTCATAAAGACAGGTGATCAGTCGACTGTGGGACCTTATAAAGACAGGTGATCAGTCGACTGTGGGACCTCATAAAGACAGGTGATCAGTCAACTGTGGGACCTTATAAAGACAGGTGATCGGTCAACTGTGGGACCTTATAAAGACAGGTGATCAGTCGACTGTGGGACCTTATAAAGACAGGTGATCAGTCAACTGTGGGACCTTATAAAGACAGGTGATCAGTCAACTGTGGGACCTTATAAAGACAGGTGATCAGTCGACTGTGGGACCTTATAAAGACAGGTGATCAGTCGACTGTGGGACCTTATAAAGACAGGTGATCAGTCAACTGGGACCTTATAAAGACAGGTGATCAGTCAACTGTGGGACCTTATATCCAGTGCATTCAGAAAGTATTCAGATTCCTTGAACTTTTCCAATTTTTTTTATGTTCTTATTATTTAATGGATTAAATTGTTTTTATCCCCTCCTCAATCAACGCACAATAGCCCATAATTTCAAAGCAAAATTTTTTTTTCTAAACTTTTGCAAATTTATAAAAAAACAACAACTGAATAATCACATTTACATAAGTGTTTAGACCCTTTACTCAGTACTTTGATGAAGCACCTTTGTCAGCGATTACAGCCTCGAGTCTTCTTGGGTATGACGCTACAAGATTCTTCTCTGCAGATCCTCTCAAGCTTTGTCAGGTTGGATGGGGAGCATTGCTGCACAGCTATTTTCAGGTCTCTCCAGAGATGTTTGATCGGGTTCAAGTTAAGGCTCTGGCTGGGCCACTTAAGGACATTCAGAGATTTGTCCTGAAGCCACTCCTGCATTGTCTAGGCTGTGTGCTTAGGGTCGTTGTCCTTGTTGGAAGGTGAACCTTCACCCCAGTCTGAGTTCCTGAGCGCTCTGGAGCAGGTTTTCATCAAGGATCTCTCTGTACTTTGGGCCATTCATATTTCCCTCGATCCTGACTAGTCTCCCAGTCCCTGCCGCTGAAAAACATCCCCACAGCATGATGCTGCCCCACCATTCTTCAACGTCCTGTCTCGGAGCTCTGGGGACATTTCCTTTAACCTCATGGGTTGATTTTCAAGGCAGTTATACAATTTAAAAAGCATTACAATACTTTCATAACAGATTTCACAACACATTAAGTGTGTGTCCACTACCACATGACATGCACTGTCAACTGTGGGACTTCAAATAGACAGGTGTGTGTTTTTCCAAATCATGTCCAATCAATTGGATTTTCCACAGGTGGACTCCAATCAAGTTGTAGAAACATCTCAAGGATGATCAATGGAAACAGGATGCACCTGAGCTTAATTTCTAGTCTCATAGCAAAGGGTCTGAATACTTATGTAAATAAGGTATTTATGTATGATATAGGTATAGGTATGATTACTATACGTAAGGTATTTCAGTTTTTTATTTTTAATATATTTGCCGAAAATGCTTTGTCATTATGGGGTATTGTGTGTAGATTGGTGAGGATTAAAAAAATGTAATCCACTTTAAAACAAGGCTGTAACGTGACAAAATGTGGTAAAAGTCAAGGGGTCTGAAAAGTTTCCGAAGGCTCTGTATGTCCATATAAAACACATAAGTAATATACAGATATTATTGAATATTTATTTTCCGTTTGGGATTTAGAGGAGAAATGAGAAATGACACCTCAATCTCTCTCATACACAACAATACATTTACTGTCTACAATACAATACATTTACTGTCTACAATACAATACATTTACTGTCTACAATACAATACATTTGCTGTCCCGTATATAGCTCAGTTGGAAGAGCATGGCTCTTGCAATGCCAGTGTTGTGGGTTTGATTCCCATGGTGGGTGGACCAGTACCAAAAGTATGATTGTGTGTACTTACTACTGTAAATTGCTCTGGATAGGAGCATCTGCTCAATAATGTAAAATGTAAGCTCAACCAAATCCCTCATCTCAAAGTACTGTCTGTAAAACCTCCCCCAACCAATTGACTTTGACAGATCATGTGTTTGTATTGTGTTTAGAGAATCTGCAGAGACAAGAATGAGGTGGTTGTGTCATTACTGTTCTAGTCTTGATTTTATAACTTTCAGTGCCCCTTACTGGTGTCTGGCCCACAATCTTGTTGTGCTCCAGAACCGCAAGGTGTGTCTGTTCCCTCATGGTTGTGTACCCAAAATGCATTGGGGTATTTTCCAGCAGGGCACTGTGGAATGACTCCAAACTGAAATTTTACAAAGAGAAAAAGGTTAAAAGAGAAGAGGGGTAGACTAAATTGATGACACGGTCTGGAAGGTACTCTGTGGTACTCAGACTACCTCTAACCTCCTGTAAACCCCATAACACAAACCATACAAACACTACCCAATTCATGTTTATGCCACGCTTACTGTAAATAGAGCTATCTCAGCTGTCAGCTTGTAAATATGTTTTTGCCAGCTTACCTTCACCTTGTGCAGAGTTAGGGGTTGAAAGCGCATGGTGGTGGAATCAGATTCTGTACCACCTACAACAAAATACACAATAATACACATTTCAACCACCCCGCTAATTGTATTGCTCTCTATTAGACTGGCTAGCATAGCATACCTAACATGGACATTTCACTAGCGTCACTAATTTGGCAACAAGATTGCTAGCCAGCTGAGACTGGCTGAGAACTAACTTACCAACCGTTGAGGATTTATACACATTCATCATTGCTACCAACCCACAGAGAGTGAGTTAGCTGTATCGTAGAACGGTGAAAGATAAGACATTTTCACGATTGTTTTTAATTAGCACAGCCAGGCACAGAACACCACACACATGATGACAAACAGTGAAAAACAAACATAACAAAAGACGTTCAGAGATTACTCTTTGTTGATCGTTTGAAGTAAACAATGCCATTATTCAAGTTTGTATTTATCGTCATTAGCCGTTTCATGCTAGCTAGCCCCTGCTTCTTCTTAAGGTTGATAAAACCCTGGAGATGAGGGGTACCGTTCTCGTCTTTTTCTTTACCAATCACCGCGAAACTCCAGATAGTCGGTTCAAGAGAAGTTAGCTCTTCTTGGGTGGGATTATTAAGCGTAAAACACCACCTTTTAGGATCGCAACGATTTTTCGGGTAGCCATGTTGCTAGGGACGCTGAGTCATTAGTTACCGGGACGGAGCCACTCATTCTCATGGGTGATCTGACGAAGTTGATATGGGTATACCTATATTAAACCGGTGAAAAATTATACCTAGCGGACGGTATCAGCATTCGCTATGAATGCCAAACTTTTTGGTTCGCTATGAGCAGACGAATACACAGGAAGTCAAAACTTCCCGACTCTACCAGTAAATTGAAACGTGATAGTTCTAGCTTGTGGTTTGGATAATGTTGACGTTTATGATAAAAACGTAACGTTGTTCACATTGTAACGACTATATGCCGTTGCAGAGCCAGGGTGAAATTCCCCTTTAAAGTGTGAGTAGCTCTTACTCTCACACGCCGTTAATGACCTTTATAGAAAAAGCGTGTGTGGTCTATAAGACATCAGTAATTACCTGTACCATGTTGACCATATGTAAGGCCGGCCTTCTTCAGGATAATCCTAGTTAAGAGATTATAGAGAGAGAAGGAGTGGGTAGATGGACAGAGAGAAAGAGAGAGGTGAAGGGAGAAAGACAAGGAAGGACCACACCATACAGTCTCAGAGATCGGTTTCTGTAAGAATCCACTACATGAGATAGATCTGTACTCTCTCTACCAGCGTTTCTCTATGGTCATTCCACCTTGGAGGGTCACTGACATACAACTCTTTGAGAATCTACCGTTGTAGGGAAGACTTGGAGAAGCCCAGCCTCTTCAGACCAGACTTGATGAGAACACACTGTTTGGAAAGAGTGGATGACGGATTACGTGGACTGTTAGAACAATTCATCGCACAGGAGAGCCAGGGAGAGGGAGAGAGGGAGAGACAAAGTCTGAGAAGATGATAGCATACGTGGACTGTCTGTCCACCGAGCAGGTGGGGGGAGGAGGCGTGGGGGCTCAATGCTGGAAGGGGGGCTTCAGCGAGGATGAGGATGAGCTGCTTCCGGCCTGCTCGAAAGATTTTCAAAAGATGCTCTCCCTGCAGCCCAAGAGCGAGGGCAGTCTGAGACGGCGGCTGCTCACCTCCAAGATCCACCAGCAACGAGACGGACCGTGGGTGTCCAGGCCCCTCGCTCGGGGACAACCGGACAACAAGGGCCTCCAGGGGCCACTACACAGACAGGATTACCCCTACCCTGGCCCCAGCCCCCCCGGCCTGGTGCTCCACCATCGAGCAGGCTACTCCTCCAGGGGCTCCCAGCAGCACACGCACGGCCACTCCCTGACCCAGCTACGGAAGACCAGCTACTCTCCCCCCACTCCCGACCATCATCCTGGGTACAGATTCCCCCCACCACCTCTTTCTCCTCCAGGAGCAGCCAGCTACAGTCACACTGGACCCTCAGGCTACCCAAACCCCAGCCCCTCAGGATACCCAAACCCCAGCCCTTCAGGCTACCCAGACCCTAGCCCTTCAGGATACCCAAACCCCAGCCCCTCAGGATACCCAAACCCTGGACCCCCAGGATACCCAAACTCTGGACTCCAAGGCTACCCTAATCGTGGATCTGCTGGGTACCCCAACTCTAACCCAGGACACTGTAACCCAGCCTACAACACCACCCCCAGCAGCAGCCTTAACCCAGGACACTGTAACCCAGCCTACAAAACCAACCCCAGCAGCAGCCCTAACCTAGGATGCCACAACACTGCCCAAGGACACAGCAACACTGGATATCCTTCCCCAAGACTGGGATACGGCCCTACCTCGGGGTTTACTCCCCAGTCCCAGCCCAGCCTCCCCACTCCTCCACGCAAGCAGAGAAAGAGGTTCTCTGCCTTTAACCTGCTCCGACGGCGCAGCTACAACATCAGCCAGATCCCCCTCTCACACACACCCCTCTTACACACACCCCTCTTACACACACCCCAACGCCAAGACTGGAGAGGTAGGCAGCAGTATTCACTTTTCACTTTTGTTTTAGACTCTGTTGTTTAAAAAAGATATATATATTTTTACCGTAAAGTAGGAACTGATGAACTGAACTTCAGGAATATTTTGGGAAACTCACCCTTACACTGTAAAATGAAAATCTGGTTCCACAGACTTTTAAAATGTACTTAACTCTTCGGTCCAGGTGTTACCTGAACAACAAAAAAATTGCTTTGCCCAAACTTAGTTCCAACTTGAGAAAATTTTGTCAACTTAAAATTATGTGTTTGCTCAAACTGTCTAAAAGAAAAGTCTGTGGAAATATTTACACAAACAGTGCTTTTAAAATACAATGTTTTCAACTTACATATCAGCAAACATTGCAATACTTGATTACATTGAACGTGTTGATTTATACAGTAGGTTATACTCAACTGGGATATGAACTCACAACCTCTTGGCTCACAGCATACCACCACGTCTGTAACAATCCCTGAGATCAACTGTATTGTTTCACATTGCACGGTAAATCTCAGTTCTGTTAAAAGCACACTCAAGAAAAACTGTTTTATTTTTCATTGTAACATCAAAACAGAGTAGTATGCTTATACGGAAAAAACGAAAATAAGCAAATTAAAACAACGATGAGAGAATTGTCAGATTAATTTAAAATTGACACAGACACGTAGCAGGAAGAGTTGAATGCTGTGAACCAAGAGGTTGTGAGTTCAAATCTCTGGTGAGAAGATCTTGAATATAATATTTTAATAATTGCAGAATGTAGTTAAATTTGTAAATTGAAAACATTGTACACTGCTCAAAAAAATAAAGGGAACACTTAAACAACACAATGTAACTCCAAGTCAATCACACTTCTGTGAAATCAAACTGTCCACTTAGGGAGCAACACTGATTGACAATAAATTTCACATGCTGTTGTGCAAATGGAATAGACAAAAGGTGGAAATTATA
Organism: Salvelinus alpinus; assembly: GCF_045679555.1. Taxonomy (NCBI): domain Eukaryota; kingdom Metazoa; phylum Chordata; class Actinopteri; order Salmoniformes; family Salmonidae; genus Salvelinus; species Salvelinus alpinus. The sequence continues at coordinate 4,438,458 of NC_092119.1, forward strand.
GGCAATTAGCAAGACACCCCCAAAAAAGGAGTGATTCTGCAGGTGGTGACCACAGACCACTTCTCAGTTCCTATGCTTCCTGGCTGATGTTTTGGTCACTTTTGAATGCTGGCGGTGCTCTCACTCTAGTGGTAGCATGAGACGGAGTCTACTACCCACACAAGTGGCTCAGGTAGTGCAGTTCATCCAGGATGGCACATCAATGCGAGATGTGGCAAAAAGGTTTGCTGTGTCTGTCAGCGTAGTGTCCAGAGCATGGAGGCGCTACCAGGAGACAGGCCAGTACATCAGGAGATATGGAGGAGGCCGTAGGAGGGCAACAACCCAGCAGCAGGACCGCTACCTTCCTAAGTGGACAGTTTGATTTCACAGAAGTGTGATTGACTTGGAGTTACATTGTGTTGTTTAAGTGTTCCCTTTATTTTTTTGAGCAGTGTATTTTAAAAGTACTTTATGTGTGTAAATAGCTCCACAGCCTTTTTTAAGTTCAAATTCCCAAATAATAATTTCTAGTTGAATTAACATATGACTCAAGTTGAGCAAACACATTATTTTAAATTGAGTGAATGTTTGCCTACGTTTTCTCAAGTTAAACCTAAATTCGGGCCAACTATTTTTAGTTCAGGTAACACTTGGACTGAAAAGTTGAGTAAACCAAAAAAAAAGCTGTGGAACCAGTTACTTAATGATAGTTGAAACAACTACATTTAATTTTTTACAGTGTACCTGGTAAGCATTCTTGGAATGGGAGAGTCCAGATTAGCTTTGACCCAGCCTTACCCTGGTTGGCCTTCTCTGTCTGTCTCCCTGTCTGTCTGTCTGTCTGTCTCCCTGTCTCCCTGTCTCCCTGTCTCCCTGTCTGTCTGTCTGCCTGTCTCCCTGTCTGCCTGTCTGCCTGTCTGTCTGTCTGTCTGTCTGTCTGTCTGTCTGTCTGTCTGTCTGTCTGTCTGTCTGTCTGTCTGTCTGTCTGTCTGTCTGTTTCTCTCTCTCTCTCGCGCTGTCTGTCTGTTTCTCTCTATCTCTCTCAATTCAATTCAATTCAAGGGGCTTTATTGTCATGGGAAACATATGTTAACATTGCCAAAGCAAGTGAAGTAGTTATAATAAACAAAAGTTATATAAACAATTAAAATAAATATTACACTCACAGAAGTTCCAAAAGAATAATGACATTTCAAATGTCATATTATGTATGTATACAGTGTTGTAACAATGTGTAAAACTCTCTCTCTCTACCATCTCTGTCTCTCTCTCTCTATCTCAAATCAAAATCAAATCAAGTTTATTTTATATAGCCCTTCGTACATCAGCTAATATCTCGAAGTGCTGTACAGACACCCAGCCTAAAACCCCAAACAGCAAGCAATGCAGGTGTAGAATCATCTCTGTCTCTTTCTCTCTCTTTCTCTCTCTCTCTATCTACTATCTCTGTCTCTCTCTATCTACCATCTCTGTCTCTCTCTCTCAATTCAATTCAATTCAAGGGGCTTTATTGGCATGGGAAACATGTGTTAACATTGCCAAAGCAAGTGAGGTAGATAATATACAAAAGTCAAATAAACAATAAAAATGAACAGTAAACATTACACATACAGAAGTTTCAAAACAATAAAGACATTACAAATGTCATATTATATATATGCAGTGTTGTAACAATGTACAAATGGTTAAAGCACACAAGTTAAAATAAATAAACATAAATATGGGTTGTATTTACAATGGTGTTTGTTCTTCACTGGTTGCCCTTTTCTTGTGGCAACAGGTCACAAATCTTGCTGCTGTGATGGCACACTGTGGAATTGCACCCAGTAGATATGGGAGTTTATCAAAATTGGATTTGTTTTCGAATTCTTTGTGGATCTGTGTAATCTGAGGGAAATATGTCTCTCTAATATGGTCATACATTGGGCAGGAGGTTAGGAAGTGCAGCTCAGTTTCCACCTCATTTTGTGGGCAGTGAGCACATAGCCTGTCTTCTCTTGAGAGCCATGTCTGCCTACGGCGGCCTTTCTCAATAGCAAGGCTATGCTCACTGAGTCTGTACATAGTCAAAGCTTTCCTTAGGTTTGGGTCAGTCACAGTGGTTAGGTATTCTGCCACTGTATACTCTCTGTTTAGGGCCAAATAGCATTCTAGTTTGCTCTGTTTTTTTGTTAATTCTTTCCAATGTGTCAAGTAATTATCTTTTTGTTTTCTCATGATTTGGTTGGGTCTAATTGTGCTGTTGTCCTGGGGCTCTGTGGGGTGTGTTTGTGTTTGTGAACAGAGCCCTAGGACCAGCTTGCTTAGGGGACTCTTCTCCAGGTTCATCTCTCTGTAGGTGATGGCTTTGTTATGGAAGGTTTGGGAATCGCTTCCTTTTAGGTGGTTGTAGAATTTAACGGCTCTTTTCTGGATTTTGATAATTAGTGGGTATCGGCCTAATTCTGCTCTGCATGCATTATTTGGTGTTCTACGTTGTACACGGAGGATATTTTTGCAGAATTCTGCATGCAGAGTCTCAATTTGGTGTTTGTCCCATTTTGTGAAATCTTGGTTGGTGAGCGGACCCCAGACCTCACAACCATAAAGGGCAATGGGCTCTATGACTGATTCAAGTATTTTTAGCCAGATCCTAATTGGTATGTTGAAATTTATGTTCCTTTTGATGGCATAGAATGCCCTTCTTGCCTTGTCTCTCAGATCGTTCACAGCTCTGTGGAAGCTACCTGTGGTGCTGATGTTTAGGCCGAGGTATGTATAGTTTTTTGTGTGCTCTAGGGCAACGGTGTCTAGATGGAATTTGTGGTCCTGGCGACTGGACCTTTTTTGGAACACCATTATTTTGGTCTTACTGAGATTTACTGTCAGGGCCCAGGTCTGACAGAATCTGTGCAGAAGATCTAGGTGCTGCTGTAGGCCCTCCTTGGTTGGTGACAGAAGCACCAGATCATCAGCAAACAGTAGACATTTGACTTCGGATTCTAGTAGGGTGAGACCGGGTGCTGCAGACTGTTCTAGTGCCCGCGCCAATTCGTTGATATATATGTTGAAGAGGGTGGGGCTTAAGCTGCATCCCTGTCTCACCCCACGATCCTGTGTGAAGAAATGTGTGTGTTTTTTGCCAATTTTAACCGCACACTTGTTGTTTGTGTACATGGATTTTATGATGTCGTATGTTTTACCCCCAACACCACTTTCCATCAATTTGTATAGCAGACCCTCATGCCAAATTGAGTCGAAGGCTTTTTTGAAATCAACAAAGCATGAGAAGACTTTGCCTTTGTTTTGGTTTGTTTGGTTGTCAATTAGGGTGTGTAGGGTGAATACATGGTCTGTTGTACGGTAATTTGGTAAAAAGCCAATTTGACATTTGCTCAGTACATTGTTTTCATTGAGGAAATGTACGAGTCTGCTGTTAATGATAATGCAGAGTATTTTCCCAAGGTTACTGTTGACGCATATTCCACGGTAGTTATTGGGGTCAAATTTGTCTCCACTTTTGTGGATTGGGGTGATCAGTCCTTGGTTCCAAATATTGGGGAAGATGCCAGAGCTAAGGACGATGTTAAAGAGTTTTAATATAGCCAATTGGAATTTGTTGTCTGTATATTTGATCATTTCATTAAGGATACCATCAACACCACAGGCCTTTTTGGGTTGGAGGGTTTTTATTTTGTCCTGTAACTCATTCAAGGTAATTGGAGAATCCAGTGGGTTCTGGTAGTCTTTAATAGTTGATTCTAGGATTTGTATTTGATCATGTATATGTTTTTGCTCTTTATTCTTTGTTATAGAGCCAAAAAGATTGGAGAAGTGGTTTACCCATACATCTCCATTTCTCTCTCTCTCTCTATCTACCATCTCTGTCTCTCTCTGTGTCTCTCTCTATCTATCTACCATCTCTGTCTCTCTCTGTCTCTCTCTCTATCTACCATCTCTGTCTCTCTCTGTCTCTCTCTCTATCTACCATCTCTGTCTCTCTCTGTCTCTCTCTCTATCTACCATCTCTGTCTCTCTCAATTCAAGGGGCTTTATTGGCATGGGAAACGTGTTAACATTGCCAAAGCAAGTGAAGTAGATAATATACAAAAGTGAAATAAACAATAAAAATGAACAGTAAACATTACACATACAGAAGTTTCAAAACAATAAAGACATTACAAATGTCATATTATGTATATATACAGTGTTGTAACAATGTACAAATGGTTAAAGTACACAAGGGAAAATAAATAAGCATAAATATAAATCTCTCTCTATCTACCATCTCTGTCTCTCTCTCTCTCTATCTACCATCTCTGTCTCTTTCACATCTCTCTCTATCTACCATCTCTGTCTCTGTCTCTCTCTATCTACCATCTCTGTCTCTGTCTCTCTCTCTCTCTATCTACCATCTCTGTCTCTCTCTCTCTCTCTATCTACCATCTCTGTCTCTCTCTCTCTCTATCTACCATCTCTGTCTCTCTCTCTCTCTATCTACTATCTCTGTCTCTGTCTCTCTCTATCTACCATCTCTGTCTCTCTCTCTCTCTATCTACCATCTCTGTCTCTCTCTCTCTCTCTATCTACCATCTCTGTCTCTCTCTCTCTCTCTATCTACCATCTCTGTCTCTCTCTCTCTCTATCTACCATCTCTGTCTCTCTCTCTCTCTCTATCTACCATCTCTGTCTCTCTCTCTCTCTCTATCTACCATCTCTGTCTCTCTCTCTCTCTATCTACCATCTCTGTCTCTGTACTCTAATATCCAAGGGGGGGGGGGGGGGGTTGTTCTCCCGCAGATAGCCTTCTTCTCTCCTCCTATTTCCCCTTCCACTTTATATATGTATAAGGCAGGGATATGGCTAATCTAGATTAGCACGGCTACAGAGGGGAGAAGAGGTAGGAGGTACAGCAGGGCTGCTTAATCTAGATTAAGATGTAGGATGATGTCACAGAGGTTGATCCTTCACACAGACACTCCTCTTTTGGTTGTTTGTGTTGAGTATAAAAGGCCGGAAAACATTCATTATTTGTATGTGTAACGCAGTCTAACGTAGTGTGTGTGTCTGGGGATATATATGTGTGTGTGTGTGTGTGTGTGTGTGTGTGTGTGTGTGTGTGTGTGTGTGTGTGTGTGTGTGTGTGTGTGTGTGTGTGTGTGTGAATACAGTACTGAACACATCATGACTCACTGGGACTGGTCTACACATACACACACACACACACACACACACACACACACACACACACACACACACACACACACACACACACACACACACACACACACTCCAGAGCAGTGATATTCAATCCCTTGTCAGAGGGGACCCCAATTTTTTTGACAGAATTTCTCGGGAACCCTTTTTCTTTGGGGGTGGGGCCTGATATTCGGCCGATCCCACCCCACCACAAATCAAATGACACTACCTTAAAATCTGTGCATTTATAATGTCCATGTCAACAAATAACCTTCAATTCAATATATTTTCATCTCTCCTATCAAAATGAAGAGAACCAATACATATCAATTAAATTATATATATATTTTTTAATTGTTTGTATATTGTCCCATAACATAATGTGTACTCTTATTGTTTGGTTCCCCTAAAAAAACACAACATTTTTATTTTTATTTTTTAACGCTAGGGGTGACGACCCCGACTTTGAATAACACTGCTGCAGAGAGATTAAGTGTTCACAGGCAGCAGTGGGTCCATACGGTGAGAGCTGTAAACATGTCTAATTCTGGGTACGTAGGTTAAGTGAGAAACAGGCTTTAGTTTCCAACAGCTACTGTCACTCAGATATAGGAAGTACAGTTCCCGCTCAGCCCAGTCAAAACTGTTCGCTGCTCTGGCACCCCAATGGTGGAACAAACTCCCTCACGACGCCAGGTCAGCGGAGTCAATCACCACCTTCCGGAGACACCTGAAACCCCACCTCTTTAAGGAATACCTAGGATAGGATAAAGTAATCCTCCTAACCCCCCCCCCTCCCCCTTAAATGAGTTAGATGCACTATTGTAAAGTGGTTGTTCCACTGGATATCATAAGGTGAATGCACCAATTTGTAAGTCGCTCAGGATAAGAGCGTCTGCTAAATGACTTAAATGTAAATGTAAAATATACATAGTCTGCTAGCTACTGACCTGTTACTGTTATTGGCCAGCCACAGTACAGGCATTTATTGATTTTAGCTAGAATTGCTAATTTGAATGGCTGTAACGGCGGTCCTCCTCCTCTTCTACCGAAAAGGAGGAGTATTGATCGAACCAAGGCGCAGTGGAGTTTGAACACATATTTATTAAACGAAAACACGAACATAACTAAACTAACAAAACAACAAACGGTGTAGACAGACCTATACGACGAACTACATAAAACAAGAAGAACGCACGAATAGGACAAATATGACTACACAAACCGAACAAACCGTAACAGTCCCGTATGGTGCAAACAATTACACAGACACGGAAGACAATCACCCACAACGAACACTGTGACAACGCCTACCTAAATATGACTCTTAATTAGAGGAACGCCAAACACCTGCCTCTAATTAAGAGCCATACCAGGCAACCCAAAACCAACACAGAAACAGAAAACATAGAATGCCCACCCAACCTCACGTCCTGACCAACTAACACACATAACAAACTAACATAAATAGGTCAGGAACGTGACATAACCCCCCCCATAAGGTGCGAACTCCGGGCGCACCAGCACAAAGTCTAGGGGAGGGTCTGGGTGGGCATCTGACCACGGTGGTGGCTCAGGCTCCGGGCGAGGTCCCCACCCCACCATAGTCAATCCTAAACTCCATCTACCCCTAAAAATGTCCACCCATATCTTACCCCCACAAAATCCTCTTTGTAACATCCATGACAGGGACAGCACCGGGACAGAGGGATAAATCAAGACAGAGGGATAGATAAGAATAAAGAGGTAGATCAAGATAGAGAGGGAGATCATAATAGAGGGGCAACTCCGGACTGAAAGGCAGCTCCGGACAGAGAGACAGCTCTGGACTGAGGGGCAGTTCTGGGTATATAGCCGTTTCTGGCTGAAGGGCAGCTCATGGCAGGCTGACGGCTCTCGACGCTCATGGCAGGCTGACGGCTCTCGACGCTCATGGCAGGCTGACGGCTCTCGACGCTCATGGCTGGCTGACGGCTCTCGACGCTCATGGCTGGCTGACGGCTCTCGACGCTCATGGCTGGCTGACGGCTCTCGACGCTCATGGCTCTCTGACGGCTCTCGACGCTCATGGCTCGCTGGCAGCTCTGGCAGATCCTGTCTGGTTGGCGGCTCTGGCAGATCCTGTCTGGTTGGCGGCTCTGGCAGATCCTGTCTGGTTGGCGGCTCTGGCAGATCCTGTCTGGTTGGCGGCTCTGGCAGATCCTGTCTGGTTGGCGGCTCTGGCAGATCCTGTCTGGTTGGCGGCTCTGGCAGATCCTGTCTGACGGGCGGCTCTAGCGGCTCCTGTCTGGCGGGCGGCTCTAGCGGCTCCTGTCTGGCGGACGGCTCTGTAGGCTCATGGCAGACGGGCGGCTTTGCAGGCTCATGGCAGACGGGCGGCTTTGCAGGCTCATTGCAGACGGATGGCTCAGACGGCGCTGGGGAGACGGATGGCTCAGATGGCGCTGGGGAGACGGATGGCTCAGATGGCGCTGGTGAGACGGATGGCTCTGGCCGGATAAGGCGCACTGTAGACCTGGTGCGTGGTGCCGGAACTGGAGGCACCGGGCTAAGGATACGCACCTTCATACTAGTGCGGGGAGCAGGGACAGGGCACACTGTACTCTCAAAGCCCACTCTATACCTGGTGCGTGGTACCGGCACTGGTGACACCGGGCTGAGGACAAGCACATCAGGATTAGTAGGGGGAGAAGATACAGTGTGTACAGGGCTCTGGAGACGCACAGGAGGCTTAGTGCGTGGTGCCGGAACTGGAGGCACCGAACTGGATACACGCACTACAGGGAGAGTGCGTGGAGGAGGAACAGGGCTCAGGAGACGCACTGGAGACCAGACACGTTGAGCCGGCCTCATGACACCTGGCTCAATACCCAATCTAGCCCTACCAGTGCGGGGAGGTGGAATAACCCGCACTGGGCTATGCACTCGTACAGGAGACACCGTGCGCTCTACTGCGTAACACGGCGCCTGCCCGTACTCCCGCTCTCCAAGGTAAGCCTGGGAAGTGGGCGCAGGTCTCCTACCTGCCCTTGGCCCACTACCTCTTAGCCCCCCCCCAAGAAATTTTTGGGTGTTACTCACGGGCTTTTTGGGCTTCTGTGCCAGACGCGTTCCCTCATAACTCCGGTTCCTCTCTCCGGTAGCCTCTGCTCTCCTCAGTGCCTCCAGCTGTTCCCATGGGAGGCGATCCCTACCAGCCAGGATCTCCTCCCATGTGTAGCAACCTTTCCCGTCCAATATATCGTCCCAAGTCCATTCCTCCTTCTTTTCCTGTCCCTTACTCCATTTACTCCGCTGCTTGGTTCTGGAGATTTGGTGGGTGATTCTGTAACGGCGGTCCTCCTCCTCTTCTACCGAAAAGGAGGAGTATTGATCGAACCAAGGCGCAGTGGAGTTTGAACACATATTTATTAAACGAAAACACGAACATAACTAAACTAACAAAACAACAAACGGTGTAGACAGACCTATACGACGAACTACATAAAACAAGAAGAACGCACGAATAGGACAAATATGACTACACAAACCGAACAAACCGTAACAGTCCCGTATGGTGCAAACAATTACACAGACACGGAAGACAATCACCCACAACGAACACTGTGACAACGCCTACCTAAATATGACTCTTAATTAGAGGAACGCCAAACACCTGCCTCTAATTAAGAGCCATACCAGGCAACCCAAAACCAACACAGAAACAGAAAACATAGAATGCCCACCCAACCTCACGTCCTGACCAACTAACACACATAACAAACTAACATAAATAGGTCAGGAACGTGACAATGGCATTTAATAACCATGATGCTACGGATGCTAACTCCTATGGTTCTAATAACGATGAGGATAGTAATGCTAATTCAAATGAATGTTGATAACGATGACACTACAGATTTGTATTTGTATTTATTAAGGATCCCCATGACTCTTCCTGTGGTCCTGCAAAATTAAGTCAGTTTATACAATTTTAAAAAACAATTTTAAAAACACCAGGGCCAACACATTCTCAAATGTTTTTTTTTGCCACATATTTATTAAACAGAAGAATGAGTGTGAGTTTTTGTCACAACCCGGCTCGTGGGAAGTGACAAAGAGCTCTTATAGGACCAGAGCACAAATAATAATATAATAATAATCAATAATTTAGCTCTTTATTTAGCCATCTTACATATAGAACCTTATTTGTTCATCGAAAATGGTGAATAACTCACCACAGGTTAATGAGAAGGGTGTGCTTGAAAGGATGGAGTTGTATTGGAGAGAGTCTCAGTCTTAAATCATTTTCCACACGGTCTGTGCCTGTATTTAGTTTTCATGCTAGTGAGGGCTGAGAATCCACTCTCACATAGGTACGTGGTTGCAAAGGGCATCAGTGTCTTAACAGCGTGATTTGCCAAGGCAGGATACTCTGAGCGCAGCCCAATCCAGTAATCTGGCAGTGGCTTCTGATTAAATTAAATTTAGAGGCTCTCTTGTTCAGATATCAGTAAGTGGACTAATAATGATGATGTTACTGATGCTAACTCCTATGCCACTAATAATGAGGATGCTAATGATGCTAACTCCTATGGCACTAATAATGAGGATGCTACTGATGCTAACTCCTATGACACTAATAATGATGACGCTACTGATGCTAACTCCTATTGCACTAATAATGAGGATGCTACTGATGTTAACTCCCATGGCACTGATAATGATGATGTTAAAATCAAATCAAATCACATTTTATTTGTCCCATACACATGGTTGGCAGATGTTAATGCGAGTGTAGCGAAATCCTTTTGCTTCTAGTTCCGACAATGCAGTAATAACCAACGAGTAATCTAACCTAACAATTCCACAACAACTACCTTATACACACAAGTCTAAAGGGATGAAGAATATGTACATAAAAATATATGAATGAGTGATGGTACAGAACGGCATAGGCAAGATGCAGTAGATGGTATAGAGTACAGTATATACATATGAGATGAGTAATGTAGGGTATGTAAACATTATATTAAGTGGCATAGTTTAAAGTGGCTAGTGATACATTTTTTACATCAATTCTTCCATTATTAAAGTGGCTGGAGTTGAGTCAGTATGTTGGCAGCAGTCACTCAATGTTAGTGGTGGCTGTTTAACAGTCTGATGGCCTTGAGATAGAAGCTGTTTTTCAGTCTCTCGGTCCCAGCTTTGATGCACCTGTACTGACCTCGCCTTCTGGATGATAGCGGGGTGAACAGGCAGTGGCTCGGGTGGTTGTTGTCCTTGATGATCTTTATGGCCTTCCTGTGCCATCGGGTGGTGTAGGTGTCCTGGAGGGCAGGTAGTTTGCCCCCGGTGATGCGTTGTGCAGACCTCACTACCCTCTGGAGAGCCTTACGGTTGTGTGCGGAGCAGTTGCCGTACCAGGCGGTGATACAGCCCGACAGGATGCTCTCGATTGTGCATCTGTAAAAGTTTGTGAGTGCTTTTGGTGACAAGCCAAATTTCTTCAGCCTCCTGAGGTTGAAGAGGCGCTGCTGCGCCTTCTTCACCACGCTGTCTGTGTGGGTGGACCAATTCAGTTTGTCCGTGATGTGTATGCCGAGGAACTTAAAACTTACTACCCTCTCCACTACTGTCCCGTCGATGTGAATAGGGGGGTGCTTCCTCTGCTGTTTCCTGAAGTCCACGATAATCTCCGTTGTTTTGTTGACGTTGATGTTACATATACTATCTCCTATGGCACTAATAATGAGGATGTTACTGATGCTAACTACTATGGCACTAATAATGAGGATGCTATTGATGCTAACTCCTATGGCACTAATAATGATGATGCTACTGATGCTAACTCCTATGGCACTAATAATATGGACGCAACTGATGCTAACTCCTATGATACAATAATGATGATTCTACTGATGCTAACTCCTATGACACTAATAATGAGGATGCTAATGAGGCTAACTCCTATGACACTAATAATGAGGATGCTAATGAGGCTAACTTCTATGGCACTAATAATGAGGATGCTAATGAGGCTAACTCCTATGACACTAATAATGAGGATGCTAATGAGGCTAACTTCTATGGCACTAATAATGAGGACGTAACTGATGCTAACTCCTATGGCACTAATAATGATGACGCTAATGATTCTAACTCCTATGGCACTAATAATGATGATGCTACTGATGCTAACTCCTATGCCACTAATAATGAGGATGCTACTGATGCTAACTCCTATGCCACTAATAATGAGGATGCTACTGATGCTAACTCCTATGGCACAAATAATGATGATGTTACTGATGCTAACTCCTATGCCACTAATAATGAGGATGCTACTGATGCTAACTCCTATGGCACAAATAATGATGATGTTACTGATGTTAACTCCTATGACACTAATAATGATGATTCTACCGATGCTAACTCCTATTGCACTAATAATGAGGATTCTACCGATGCTAACTCCTATTGCACTAATAATGATGACGCTACTGATGCTAACTCCTATGGCACTAATAATGATGATGCTACTGATGCTAATTCATATTGTACTAATAATGATGATGCTACTGATGCTAATTCATATGGTACTAATAATGATGACGCTACTGATGCTAACTCCTATGGCACTAACAATGATGATGCTACTGATGCTAGAGTCCTTGTAATGAAGATGATATTAATACTACCGTTTTTGTCTTCATTGATGTCGCTACTAGTGATAAAGCTACTGATAACTACACTAATATAATATAACATTTTATTGTAGATTATTGCATGCGTGACATTTCTGTAGTTTCTGTAATAAAAATGTCATTAGCCTCATCCCAGTAAGTGATCACATTTATAACATGATTCAACTATACTAGCCTCGTCCCAGTAAATTAACATATTTATAGCATGACTAAATGATACTAGCCTCGTCCCAGTAAATGAACACATGACTAAATGATACTAGCCTCGTCCCAGTAAATGAACACATGACTAAATGATACTAGACTCGTCCCAAGTAAATGAACACATGGCTAAATGATACTAGCCTCGTCCCAGTAAATGAACACATGACTAAATGATACTAGCCTCGTCCCAGTAAATGAACACATGACTAAATGATACTAGCCTCGTCCCAGTAAATGAACACATGACTAAATGATACTAGCCTCATCCCAGTAAATGAACACATGACTAAATGATAGCAGCCTCGTCCCAGTAAATGAACACATGACTAAATGATAGGAGCCTAGTCCCAGTAAATGAACACATGACTAAATGATAGCAGCCTCGTCCTAGTAAATGAACACATTTGTAACATGACTAAATGATAGCAGCCTCGTCCTAGTAAATTAACACATTTGTAACATGACTAAATGATAGCAACCTCGTCCCAGTAAATGAACACATGACTAAATGATAGCAGCCTCGTCCCAGTAAATGAACACATGACTAAATGATAGCAGCCTAGTCCCAGTAAATGAACATATTTATAACATGATTAAAACGGGTGTCCTAGTTACACTACTGTAACTGGCACAAGCTTGGCTGGAGGTATGTGTGTGTGAATGTGTGCGTGCGCGCGCGCGTGTGTGTCTGCGTGTGTGTGTGTGTGTGTATATAATGCAGTATCTTAGGATGACCTTGATCACTGAAGCTCTACACACACAACAACAAAAAACACACTGGACTCCTGCCAACACTCTGCCATGTGTGTGTGTGCACACATACATGTGCTTCTGAACATGTGTGTCTGTGTGTTTGTTTGTGTGTTTGTGTGTGCGTGTAGTCTGAGCAGAATCAAAAAGGTTTCTTCCTTCACCACTTGCCAGATGTCCCTACCAGGACTGTTACTGTGGCAGATTCAGATCGGTCTCTATCTGCTCTCTGTGTGTGTGTGTGTGTGTGTGTGTGTGTGTGTGTGTGTGTGTGTGTGTGTGTGTGTGTGTGTGTGTGTGTGTGTGTGTGTGTGTGTGTGTGTGTGTGTGTGTGTGTGTGTGTGTGTGTGTGTGTGTGTGTGTGTGTGTGTGTGTGTGTGTGTGTGTGTGTGTGTGTGTGTGTTTGGGGTGCAGGGCAGGTGGGTGCGGGTGGGTGTATGGGGGGGGTTGGCATGGTCTCTATGGTGATGAGACAAGCTGCCGGTTTGGATGAAACATCCATCACTGGGAGGGAAGGGCATTGTGGAGTTTCACTATTATGGGTGCGGATAGGGAGGGTAGAATGGGTGGGGAAAGGGAGAAGGTAGGGAGGGGAAAGGAGTGGATGAGGAGGAGAAGAGAGGGAGCGTTAATATGTATATTAAAATGAGTAGTAGACTGTCTATAAAACTGAGTTTCAAAAGCACCTAGTTTATAACTGCTGTACTCCACTATGACACAAAAGGTGTGTGCGTCTGGAAGGGGCGAAGTTGTCTGCATTTCTCACTGAAAGCGAATAGGAGGGAGGGAGGGAGGGAGGGAGGGAGGGAGGGAGGGAGGGAGGGACGGAGGGAGGGAGGGAGGAAGAGAAGAGTGGTGCAGTGTGAGTCGTGTGGCAGTGCTTTGCCTCGATCTCTTCACAGCACATCCTCCTCTCCTCCTCCTCCTTTTTCCTTGACACACCTCTAATAGAGGAGCGACCGGGAGCCGTTTTTATCCGTCGCTGGAGTGGGATAACACACACACCTCAGCCTCAGTCATGGTGTTCATCAGCTTGGCACTCAAATCTGTCCTGAAGTACTTCAACAGGAACAACAGCGGTAAGACACTGTATGACTATTCTGTGACAGGGGTGTGTTAGGGGGTTTGTCTGTGTGAGCAGGCCGATTGCTCAAGAGGGACTTCGGAATTGGACGTCTATCCATGTCCTGAGGACGTCAATTAACGCCTTCTAGACCGGCCACTAGAAACTTGGGTGTAATCCCCAACTAGCTCGCACAGTCTCACCAGATCAGAATTAGACATTCTTCCATTTTTCTCAAACGCCACATTTCGAAGTTCGTTTTTTTTAAGGTTTAAGTTGAGGCATTAACTCCAAATTCTTATATTCAGGCATTAACTCTGGATGATTAAGATTTGGGATTGGCTTAAACATCAAAAACAACTTTCTACTGCTGGGTTCAAACTTAACAGCCTTAAGGTTAAGCATCATCTCAGAGTGGTTAAGGTAAGGGTTAAGGTTATGAATAGGCTTAAAACTCATCTAAAAAAAAACGCTCTATCACTGGGTTCAAACAGCGCTAATTGATGCCCCCTAGTGGCCGGTTTCCACGATGGACGTCACACATGGATGGACGTCGAAAATTGACTTGTATCACTGGTGTCCTGGCTGGTTGACTGTTTCCTCCTAGTGTTAGTCATTTGTATTTATTTATTTACTTATTCTTCCTATCAAAAACCTTAACCCGTCATAATGACTTCCTAAACGTAATATTTTACCCTATCAAAAACCTTAACCCGTCATAATGACTTCCTAAACGTAATATTTTACCCTATCAAAAACGTTAACCCTTCGTAATGACTTCCTAAACGTAATATTTTACCCTATCAAAAACGTTAACCCTTCGTAATGAGTTCCTAAACGTAATATTTTACCCTATCAAAAACCTTAAACTTCTAAATGTGACGTTTGGAGCAACTTTTGAAAATGTGACGTTTAGATGAATGTGGATCAACATCTAATTCTGCAGTGAGACTGTGAGACCTAATTAGCGTGAGACTGTGAGAGATGAGAAAATGTGTGAGTGAGATATGTCTGAATCTGAATTACTCAACTTCAGAATCAGAGGCTTGTGTATGGAGTGACCTCGATGGTCCAGAGGAGCTCCAGGACAACATGCAAAGAAGATGCTGGAGACGTGTGTGTGTGTGTGTGTGTGTGTGTGTGTGTGTGTGTGTGTGTGTGTGTGTGTGTGTGTGTGTGTGTGTGTGTGTGTGTGTGTGTGTGTGTGTGTGTGTGTGTGTGTGTGTGTGTGTGTGTGTGTGTGTGTGTGTGTGTGTGTGTGTGTGTGTGTGTGTGTTTGTTTGTTTGTTTGTTTGTTTGTTTGTTTGTGTGAGAGAGAGTATGTGTGCATGCGTCCATGTGAGTGTGCATGCGTACGTGTGTGAATACAGGCATGCATGCACGTGTGTGTATGTGAATGAAGCTGTATGCACACGTCCCCAACACTCAGTGCAGTGTTTCTCCTAGGTCACCTTGACTAGTGCTGAGAGGAGAGGGCGAAACAGAAGTGTGTGTGTGTTAGAGGTGTTTCATTCTAAGGAGGTTTTTTTCACACGCCAGGTCATGGATATATTACGCAGCCAGCTCACCTCCCGTCCCTTCCCTTTCTTAACCCATCCCTCCCTCCCCAGCCAGCTCACCTCCCCTCCCTTCCCTCCCTCCCTCCCTCCCTCCCTCCCTCCCCAGCCAGCTCACCTACCCTCCCTTCCCTTCCTCAACCCATCCCTCCCTCCCCAGCCAGCTCACCTCCCCTCCCTTCCCTTCCCTTCCTCAATCCATCCCTCCCTCCCCAGCCAGCTCACCTCCCCTCCCTTCCCTTCCTCAATCCATCCCTCCCTCCCTCCCCAGCCAGCCAGCTCACCTCCCCTCCCTTCCCTTCCTCAATCCATCCCTCCCTCCCTCCCCAGCCAGCTCACCTCCCCTCCCTTCCCTTCCTCAACCCATCCCTCCCTCCCCAGCCAGCTCACCTCCCCTCCCTTCCCTTCCTCAATCCATCCCTCCCTCCCTCCCCAGCCAGCTCACCTCCCCTCCCTTCCCTTCCTCAATCCATCCCTCCCTCCCCAGCCAGGTCACCTCCCTCCCTCCCTCCCTCCCTCCCTCCCTCCCTCCCTCCCTCCCTCCCACCCTCCCTCCCTCCCTCCCTCCCTCCCTCCCTCCCATCCTCCCTCCCTCCCTCCCTCCCTCCCTCCCTCCCTCCCCAGCCAGCTCACCTCCCCTCCCTCCCCTTCCTCAATCCCTCCCTCCCTCCCTCCCTCCCTCCCTCCCTTTTTTTCACTTTCAGTTTCACTTACTTAGCTAGCAAATGCAGCCAGCTAGTTTAGCCTACTGAAACACCCTGCTCAAACAGAGGGATGCTATGTTAGCTAGCTGGCTATGACTGTCCAACACAACACTGGAACACTTCCAAGACAAAGTAAGCTTTAGGTATTACTCATGTATTGCCACCGGGGCCCGTCCCTGTAACTGCTTACTGACTGCTTACTGACTGACTGTGACGTTACTGCATGATTGTAGTGGGTTTACTAACGCATTAGTTCTATTAGCTATGATGACTATGACGTTACTTTAGCTAATATGGGGACAGCGATGTAGGCTGTGTGTAGCGGTTATGATATGGTTTGGCTTGGAAAGGTTTTTTCGCCTGGTCACATACAGCTGATGTGTTGTGCATTGAAATCCACAAGCGAAGGGAAGAGGTGAAAGTAGGAGAATACATAACGTAGATGCCAGAAGGAATACAACGTGACTGCTATGAAAGTGAACTGTGTTTACGTGTGATCAGGGGTGTATTCATTCCGTCGGATTCTGTTGTTGAAAAACGTTTCTTAAAATGGAAGCAAACGGAACATAACAGGGGATTAACATACCTGAATTTGTCCAATAGAAACTCTCGTTTGCAACTGCTGAACTGAAGATTACACCCACTATCAGCTAGATGCAGGCAAGAGTGTGCAAGGCGGTATTGAATGTCATTGTCTGTCATCTCAAATGTGTCTCTCAACCTGTGTGCACCTACAGTACGTTGCAAGCTTTCATTCATAGTCTAGGTTGTAGCAACCTCATGATGGGTATAGAGAGATTTTAGTATCATGTAGTAGCCTAAACCTCTCGATGTTACATTGAAACTGGGTGAATGGAATATGAATGACGGTCATCCAATATGCTGTAATAGAAATAAGGCCGTGTTCATGAAAACAAAATAAATCCTCCTGGTTCTGAAACCATCACGGTCACCTAATAATCCCCAGTTTACAATTGGCTCATTCATCCCCCTCCTCTCCCCTGTAACTATTCCCCAGGTCGTTGCTGCAAATGAGAATGTGTTCTCAGTCAACTTACCTGGTAAAATAACGGATAAATAAAAATAAATTTAAAAAACGACACTGGCGTGTCCCTTCACAGTCCTCGCTATTCCGTAAGGTGTATTTTTATCTGTTTTTTAAATCAGATTTTACTACTTGCGTCAATTACTTGATGTAGAATAGAGTTCCATGTAGTCATGGCTCTATGTAGTACTGTGCACCTCCCATAGTCTGTTCTGGACTTGGGGACTGTGAAGAGACCCCTGGTGGCAAGTCTTGTGGGATATGCATGGGTGTCTGAACTGTGTGCTAGTAGTTTAAACAGACATCTCGGTGCATTCAGCATGTCAACACTTCTTACAAAAACAGGTAGTGGTGAAGTCAATCTCTCCTCCACTTTGAGCCAGGAGAGATTGACATGCATATTATTAATTTTAGCTCTCTGTGTAACTGCTGGACTAATGAACTCTCTGTGTATATTTCGCTACACTCTCATTAACATCTGCTAACAATGTGTATGTGACCAATAAACGTTGATGTGATTTGATTTAAAGGCCAGCCGTGCTGCCCTGTTCTCAGCCAATTGTAGGTCCCTCTTTTCTGGTGCCTGACCACACGATTGAACAGTAGTCCAGGAACGACAAAACTAGGGCCTGTAGGACCTGCCTTGTTGATAGTGCTGTTAAGAAGGTAGAAACTAGGGCCTGTAGGACCTGCCTTGTTGATAGTCCTGTTAAGAAGGTAGAAACTAGGGCCTGTAGGACCTGCCTTGTTGATAGTGCTGTTAATAAGGTAGAAACTAGGGCCTGTAGGACCTGCCTTGTTGATAGTGCTGTTAAGAAGGTAGAAACTAGGGCCTGTAGGACCTGCCTTGTTGATAGTGTTGTTAAGTAGGTAGAGACTAGGGCCTGTAGGACCTGCCTTGTTGATAGTGTTGTTGAGAAGGTAGAGCAGCGCTTTATTATGGACAGACTTCTCCCCATCTTAGCTACTGTTGTATCAATATGTTTTGACCATGACAGTTTACAATCCAGGGATACTCCAAGCAGTTTAGTCTCCTCAACTTGCTCAATTTCCACATTATTTATTACAAGATTTAGTTGAGCTTTAGGGTTTAGTGAATGATTTGTCCCAAATACGATGCTTTTAATTTCAGAAATATTTACGACTAGCTTATTCCTTGCCATCCATTCTGTAACTAACAGCAGCTCTTTGTTAAGTGCTGCAGTGATTTCAGTCGCTGTAGTAGGTTATGTGTATAGTGTTGAGTCATACATAGACACCCTGGCTTTACGTGACACTGTGAGAGCTTGTTGATATTACAGGTAATAGATAAGAGATAGATAAATAAATAGATAATAGACTGATGGATATTTAGGCTGTATTTTCCCCTCTGTTCTCTTTCTCTCTACTGTGATCACACACACACACACACACACACACACACACACACACACACACACACACACACACACACACACACACACACACACACACACACACACACACACACACACACACACACACACACACACACACAGACCACCCACACACAGACCACCCACACACAGACCACCCACACACAATGGTATTTGTAATTTGTGAGGAAATCTGTGTGTTTGTGTGTGTGTTTGCCTGTGTCTGTGTTGTAATGAATGAAAATAAATATCTCTCTTTCTCTCTCTTTTTTCCATCTGTCTCCTTCTACCCTTCTGTCTCTCTCTCTCCTTTGTCTCTATCTCTCTCTCTGTCTCCCTCTACCTCTCTGTCTCTCTCTCCCTCTCTGTTTCTCTCTGTCTCCCCTACCTCTCTGTCTCTCTCTGTCTCTCTCTCTTTCTGTCTCCCTCTGTCCCCCTTGTCTCCCTTTACCTCTCTGTCTCTCTCTCTCTCTCTATATCTCCCTCTCTTTCGTTCTCTCTCTCCGTCTCTCTCTCTCTCTATCTCTCCCTCTCTTTCGTTCTCTCTCTCCGTCTCTCTCTCTAGCTGTCAGACTGGACGAGGACAAAAAGTGGTCGGTACACTACACTTCCCAGAAGCCTCAGCAGGAGACACGGCCCTCTTGTGTGGATGACCGCCGTTCCGTGCTAAGAGGTAAGAGGTCAGGGGTCAGGGAGGAGGGGTCATGTTAGAGGTGATAGGTGAGGGATCTACCTAAATACCTCACTACCCACTGGTCACAGAAGTCAGTTTAACGTCTAATTTATATACAGTCGTGGCCAAAAGTTTTGAGAATGACACACTCAGTTTGTATGATGGCAATTTGCATATTCTCCAGAATGTTATGAAGAGTGATCAGATGAATTGCAATTAATTGCAAAGTCCCTCTTTGCCATGCAAATTAACTGAATCCCCAAAAAACATTTCCACTGCATTTCAGCCCTGCCACAAAAAGACCAGTTGACATCATGTCAGTGATTCTCTTGTTAACACATGTGTGAGTGTTGACGAGGACAAGACTGGAAGCTTCAAAAGGAGGGTGGTGCTTGGAATCATTGTTCTCCCTCTGTCAACCATGGTTACCTGCAAGGAAACACGTGCCGTCGTCATTGCTTTGCACAAAAAGGGCTTCACAGGCAAGGATATTGCTGCCAGTAAGATTGCACCTAAATCAACCATTTATCACATCATCAAGAACTTCAAGGAGAGCGGTTTAATTGTTGTGAAGAAGGCTTCAGGGCGCCCAAGAAAGTCCAGCAAGTGCCAGGATCGTCTCCTAAAGTTGATTCAGCTGCGGGATCAGGGCACCACCAGTACAGAGCTTGCTGAGGAATGGCAGCAGGCAGGTGTGAGTGCATCTGCATGCACAGTGAGGTGAAGACTTTTGGAGGATGGCCTGGTGTCAAGAAGGGCAGCAAAGAAGCCACTTCTCTCCAGGAAAAACATCAGGGACAGACTGATATTCTGCAAAAGGTACAGGGATTGGACTGCTGAGGACTGGGGTAAAGTAATTTTCTCTGATGAATCCCCTTTCCGATTGTTTGGGGCATCCGGAAAAAAGCTTGTCCGGAGAAGACAAGGTGAGCACTACCATCAGTCCTGTGTCATTCCAACAGTAAAGCATCCTGAGACCATTCATGTGTGGGGTTGCTTCTCAGCCAAGGGAGTGGGCTCACTCACAATTTTGCCTAAGAACACAGCCATGAATAAAGAATGGTACCAACACATCCTCCGAGAGCAACTTCTCCCAACCATCCAGGAACAGTTTGGTGACCAACAATGCCTTTTCCAGCATGATGGAGCACCTTGCCATAAGGCAAAAGTGATAACTAAGTGGCTCGGGGAACAAAACATCAATATTTTGGGTCCATGGCCAGGAAACTCCCCAGACCTTAATCCCATTGAGAACTTGTGGTCAATCCTCAAGAGGCGGGTGGACAAACAAAAAACCCACAAATTCTGACAAACTCCAAGCATTGATTATGCAAGAATGGGCTGCCATCAGTCAGGATGTGGCCCAGAAGTTAATTGACAGCATGCCAGGGCGGATTGCAGAGGTCTTGAAAAAGAAGGTTCAACACTGCAAATATTGACACTTTGCATCAACTTCATGTAATTGTCAATAAAAGCCTTTGACACTTTTGAAACGCTTGTAATTATACTTAATTATACTTACTGTAATTATACAGTATTCCATAGTAACATCTGCCAAAAATTATCTAAAGACACTGAGGCAGCAGACTTTGTGAAAATTTATATTTGTGTCTTTCTCAAAACTTTTGACCACGACTGTACATATATACGTAAATTCAATATGAAATCAAAAGCAAATCATTGGATTTAGGTTAGAAGTTGAATGAAAAAAAAAAAAAAATCCCTTTACTTTTGTTTTCCATATCGAATCAACATCATCACATTGAATGTTTTTTTTTGTTTGTTGTTGAAAAGACGCAGAACCAACGTTGTTTCAACGTTGGACTGGTGATAGAAAACATGTTGTTAACTCCCTCTGTTTGGCTAGCCAATCAGATGGTTTTAAATCTCAGAGGGGAAGTGAAGGAGGTCACTCTTCAGGAAGAAAAGGGAATTAGACGTAGTTTATTTATATAGACGGATTAGAGTTGAGTCTGTTTCTATCTAGCTCATCTGGCTAGACTCTTTCAGTATGAACACACAGTTGGGCAACACATTTATCTGACCTCTCCTTGTACAGACAAACAGATGCATTGCTTACAAATAACATTGATATGCTGAATTAGTATAATATATATAATATATATATATAATATATATAAATAAATGTAGCTGTGTACCCACTCTAGCACCAGGGTCAGCACACTCTCCAATGTTTTTCTCTTTATTTTTTTCTCTCAGTCTTAAGTCATTTTCCACACACAGTCTGTGCCTGTATTTAGTTTTCAGGCTAGTGAGGGCCGAGAATCCACTCTCACATAGGTACGGGGTTGCAAAGGGCATCAGTGTCTTAACAGCGCGATTTTCCAAGGCAGGATACTCTGAGCGCAGCAGAACCGCTTGTTGCGATTTCGATGAGGCTCTCTTGTTCAGATATAGGTAAGGGGACTGGAGGCAGGGCATGAAAGGGATAACGAATCCAGTTGTTTGTGTCATCCGTTTCGGGAAAGTACCTGCTTAATTGCGCACCCAACTCACTCAGGTGCGTCGCTATATAACATTTGACGTTGTCCATAAGCTTGAGTTCATTTGCACACAAAAAATTATACAATGATGAAAAGACCTGTGTGTTGTCCTTGTTAATGCAGACAGAGAAGAGCTCCAATTTCTTAATCATAGCCTCAAGATTCAGATCATTCAGGCGAGAAAAAACATCACCCAAATAGGCCAGTCGTGTGAGAAACTCGTCATCATGCAAGCGGTCAGACAAGTAAAAATGATGGTCAGTAAAGAAAACTTTAAGCTCGTCTCTCAATTAAAATTAACGTGTCAATACTTTGTCTCTTGATAACCAGCGCACTTCTGTTTGTTGTAAAAGCTTTATATGGTCTCTGCCCATATCATTTCATTGTGCAGAAAATACAGGAGAGTTCAGGGGCCTTGCTTTAACAAAGTTAACCATTTTCACTGTAGTGTCCAAAACGTCTTTCAAGTTATGAAATCAAATCAAATTTTATTTGTCACGTGCATCGAATTCAACAGGTGTAGACCTTACAGTGAAATGCTTACTTACAGGCTCTAACCAATAGTGCAAAAAAGGTATTAGGTGAACAATTGGTAAGTAAAGAAATAAAAACAACTGTAAAAAGACAGTGAAAAATAAAAGTAGCGAGGCTACATACAGGCACCGGTTAGTCAGGCTGATTGAGGTAGTATGTACAGTACATGTAGGTATGGTTAAAGTGACTATGCATGTATGATGAACAGAGAGTAGCAGAAGCATAAAAAGAGGGGGTGGTGGGTGGCAGGACACAATGCAGATAGCCCGGTTAGCCAATGTGCGGGAGCACTGGTTGGTCGGGCCATTTGAGGTAGTATGTACATGAATGTATAGTTAAAGTGACTATGTATATATGATAAACAGAGAGTAGCAGCAGCGTAAAAGAGGGGTTGGGGGGGAGGGGGGGCACACAGTGCAAATAGTCCGGGTAGCTATTTGATTACCTGTTCAGGGGTCTTATGGCTTGGGGGTAAAAACTGTTGAGAAGCCTTTTTGTCCTAGACTTGGCACTCCAGTACCGCTTGCCATGCGGTAGTAGAGAGAACAGTCTATGACTGGGGTGGCTGGGGTCTTTGACAATTTTTAGGGCTTTCCTCTGACACCGCCTGGTGTAGAGGTCCTGGATGGCAGGCAGCTTAGCCCCAGTGGTGTACTGGGCCGTACGCACTACCCTCTGTAGTGCCTTGCGGTCGGAGGCCGAGCAGTTGGCGTACCAGGCAGTGATGCAACCAGTCAGGATGCTCTCGATGTTGCAGCTGTAGAACCGTCTGAGGATCTGAGGACCCATGCCAAATCTTTTTAGTTTCCTGAGGGGGGGGGGCATTCTTGGTAGCAAGAGGTGGATGCTGCAGTGTACCCAAGTGGCGTCGGGTGCAACTGCTTACACGCGAGTTACCACTCCACTATGTCTCCCTGTCATGGCTTGATCCCAAAATATCTTGAGCACCAAAGTCCATTTGATGTCACAAAGCTGTCCAGTACTTTAAAAATATCCTCTCCTGTTGTCCTGCTTTTCAGTGGTTTCCAGAAGAGGATGTCTTCCTTAATTGACCCCACATAAACTTAACGGACATATACCAGGAGCTGCGCCAGGCCTGCCACGTCTGTTGACTCATCCATGTAACGTCTAGAATTCACTGGCTTGTATGCAAAGCAGTAATTGTTTCAAAACATCTCCTGCCATGTCACTGATGCGTCGTGAAACAATGTTGTTTGATGAAGACATTGTCTGTATAGATTTTTTGGCCTTTTCCCCCAGCATTGTCCCAGCCATATCATCGGCAGCAGGGAGAGCGCACGGTGTCTCCAGTGCTCGTTCACATCCCAGCTCACCGCATCTGCCGGGCTAGGACGGATGGTGCCGGCTCAGCGTGCCTGGTCTCCAGTGCGTCTCTTCGGCCCAGGATATCCTGCGCCGGCTCTGCGCACTGTGTCTCTGGTGCGTCTGCACAGCCCAGTACGTCCTGTGCCAGCGCCCCGCATTAGTAGGGTGAATATAACCATCCAGCCAGGACGAGTTTTGCAGGCTCTACGCTCGAGACCTCCAGTGCGCCTCCACGGCCCAGTGTATCCGGTGCCAGCGCCAAGAACCAAGCCTCCAGTATGTCTCCCCAGCCTGGTGAGTCCTGTGCCTGCTGCCAGAACCAGGCTTCCTGTTTGTCTCCCCAGCCTGGTGAGCCCTGTGGCTGCTCCACGTACCAGACTGCCCATACGTCTCCCCACTCCAGTGATGATCCATGGCAAGGAGCCTCCAGTTATGATCCATGGCAAGAAGCCTCCAGTGATGATCCATGGCAAGAAGCCTCCAGTGATGATCCATGGCACGAAGCCTCCAGTGATGATCCATGGCACGAAGCCTCCAGTGACGAGTCATGGCACGAAACCCACAACGACGGTCCCCAGTCCGGAGTCTCCAGTGACGGTCCCCAGTCCGGAGCGTCCAGCGACGGCCTCCAGTCCAGAGCCTCCAGCGACGGCCTCCAGTCCTGAGCCTCCAGCGACGGCCTCCAGTCCAGAGCCTCCAGCGACGGCCTCCAGTCCAGAGCCTCCAGCGACGGCCTCCAGTCCAGAGCCTCCAGCGACGGTCTCCAGTCCGAAGCCTCCAGCGACGGTCCCCAGTCCAGGGCCCGCAATGAGGGTCCCCAGTCCGGAGTCTCCAGCGATGGTCCCCAGTCCAGGGCCCGCTACGAGGGTGTCCAGTCCGGGGCCCGCAGCGAGGATCCCCAGTCCGGGGCCCGCAGCGAGGATCCCCAGTCCGGGGCCAGCTACGAGGGTCCCCAGTCCGGGGCCAGCTACGAGGGTCCCCAGTCCGGGGCCAGCTACGAGGGTCCCCAGTCCAGGGCCAGCTACGAGGGTCCCCAGTCCGGGGCCAGCTACGAGGGTCCCCAGTCCGGGGATGACGACGAGGTGCCACCAAAGTGGGGTGAGCCAGAGGTGGAGCGGGGTCTGCGTCCCGCACCTGAGGATAGATGCCCACCCAGACCCTCCCCTATAGGTTCAGGTTTTTCCCTCCTTTCAGTGTGGGTAGTTATCTTTGTTAGTGGCACTCAGCCCTGTAAGCTTCACGGTTGTTTTCTTCGTTTGTTGTTTTGTTGGCGACATAAAAGGAATATGTACACTCACCACGCTGCACTTTGGTCCACTTCTTTTGACAGCCGTGACAGATATCTGTTGCTTTTATACAAGTTTTACATTCTTAATACTTATTTTTCAAATTGGCATGTTATGTTTCTAAATGTCTTAACACAGTATAAATACAGTATAGAGTGCATACATTTTTCGAATGGCCACACACACACACACACACACACACACACACACACACACACACACACACACACACACACACACACACACACACACACACACACACACACACACACACACACACACATATCGGCATGTCCTTCACAATGTCATCTCTTTCCATGACTGTCCTTCTCTCTCTCTTTTTCTCTCTTCTCCTTCTCTACCTTCTCCCTGCATTGCTCCTCCATCACTCCTTATCTTCCTCTCCCTCTTCCTCTCTACCTCTCCTCCTCTTTTAGTCCTTCTCCCTCTGTTGAATTTAGGTCATCTACTCTGGTTTCTCTCTTTGGGGAGTGAAAGCGCGAACCACTGCTTTTAACCAGGGCAAGGTGACCGGAAGCATGACCGAATACAAACAGTGTAGCTATTCTCTCCGCAAGGCAATCAAACAGGCTAAGTCCCAGTACAGAGACAAAATCGAGTCGCAATTCAACAGCTCAGACACAAGAGGTATGTGGCAGGGTCTACAGTCAATCACGGATTACAAAAAGAAAACCAGCCCCGTCGCGGACCAGGATGTCTTGCTCCCAGACAGGCTAAACAACTTTTTTGCCCGCTTTGAGGACAATACAGTGCCACTGACACGGCCCCCTACCAAAACCTGCGGGTTCTCCTTCACTGCAGCCGAGGTGAGTAAAACATTTAAACGTGTTAACCCTCGCAAGGCTGCAGGCCCAGACGGCATTCCCAGCCGCGTCCTCAGAGCATGCGCAGACCAGCTGGCTGGTGTGTTTACGGACATATTCAATCAATCCTTATCCCAGTCTGCTGTTCCCACATGCTTCAAGAGGGCCACCATTGTTCCTGTTCCCAAGAAAGCTAAGGTAACTGAGCTAAACGACTACCGCCCCGTAGCACTCACTTCCGTCATCATGAAGTGCTTTGAGAGACTAGTCAAGGACCATATCACCTCCACCCTACCGGACACCCTAGACCCACTCCAATTTGCTTACCGACCCAATTGGTCCACAGACGACGCAATCGCAACCACACTGCACACTGACCTAACCCATCTGGACAAGAGGAATACCCATGTGAGAATGCTGTTCATCGATTACAGCTCAGCATTTAACACCATAGTACCCTCCAAACTCGTCATCAAGCTCGAGACCCTGGGTCTCGACCCCGCCCTGTGCAACTGGGTCCTGGACTTCCTGACGGGCCGCCCCCAGGTGGTGAGGGTAGGTAACAACATCTCCACCCCGCTGATCCTCAACACTGGGGCCCCACAAGGGTGCGTTCTGAGCCCTCTCCTGTACTCCCTGTTCACCCACGACTGCGTGGCCATGCACGCCTCCAACTCAATCATCAAGTTTGCGGATGACACTACAGTGGTAGGCTTGATTACCAACAACGACGAGACGGCCTACAGGGAGGAGGTGAGGGCCCTCGGAGTGTGGTGTCAGGAAAATAACCTCACACTCAACGTCAACAAAACAAAGGAGATGATTGTGGACTTCAGGAAACAGCAGAGGGAGCACCCCCCTATCCACATCGACGGGTCAGTAGTGGAGAAGGTGGAAAGTTTTAAGTTCCTCGGTGTACACATCACGGACAAACTGAATTGGTCCACCCACACAGACAGCGTTGTGAAGAAGGCGCAGCAGCGCCTCTTCAACCTCAGGAGGCTGAAGAAATTCGGCTTGTCACCAAAAGCACTCACAAACTTCTACAGATGCACAATCGAGAGCATCCTGTCGGGCTGTATCACCGCCTGGTACGGCAACTGCTCCGCCCACAACCGTAAGGCTCTCCAGAGGGTAGTGAGGTCTGCAGAACGCATCACCAGGGGCAAACTACCTGCCCTCCAGGACACCTACACCACCCGATTGAGAGAGAGAGAGAGAGAGAGAGAGAGAGAGAGAGAGAGAGAGGAAAATGTCATTGTTCCCACTGCAGCTCCTCGACACAGCAGACACAGTGCTGCAGCTAACTCTAACAAAATGCATCTCTGATCCAAATGCTGCTCACGTAGACCGAATGTGTTCAATACCAATGTCCTTCTTCATGGTCCTGTATTTGATCATTAACGAGCTATCCTGTGTTTGTGTATGTGTGTGTGCGTGTGTGTGTATGCGTGTGTGTGTGTGTGTGTGTGTGTGTGTTCCAGAGTGCAGCAAGAAGCTAAGGAGAGTTGAGTATGGCAGTTCACAGTACTTCTCCCAAAACCCTGCCTACCTCAGCCCCAGCACATCAGAAAACAGGCTGCATGATGACAAGGGCAGGAACGACAGACACCGGAAAAAGGTAAACACACACACATACTCACATACTCACATACTCACACACTCACATACTCACACACTCACACACACACACACACACACACACACACACACACACTCACACATACTCACATACTCACACACTCACACACACACTCACTCACTCACTCACTCACTCACTCACTCACTCACTCACTCACTCACTCACTCACTCACTCACTCACTCACTCACTCACTCACTCACTCACTCACTCACTCACTCACTCACTCACTCACTCACTCACTCACTCACTCACTCACTCACTCACTCACTCACTCACATCCCCCTCTCTCTCTCTCTCTCTCTCTCTCTCTCTCTCTCTCTCTCTCTCTCTCTCTCTCTCTCTCTCTCTCTCTCTCTCTCTCTCTCTCTCTCTCTCTCTCTCTCTCTCTCTCTCTCTCTCTCTCTCTCTCTCTCTCTCTCTCTCTCTCTCTCTCTCTCTCTCTCTCTCTCTCTCTCTCTCTCTCTCTCTCTCTCTGGGGAAGACTTAATATGAACTAATGATTGCAACACAACCTCATCACAACTTAATCAACTTAATGTGTGTGTGTGTGTGTAACCCTCTCTCTAATGTCCAGCCGGTTGCTCTTCATTCCCATCAGTGAATTAGACTATTAGACTGATCAGTGATATATACATATATATATACATACAGAGCATTTGGAAAGTATTCAGACCCCTTGACTTTTCCACATTTTGTTACATTACAGCCTTATTCTAAAATATATTAAATTATTATTTTACCTCATTAATCTACACACAATACCCAATAATGACAAAGCAAAAAC
>NC_092119.1:4474093-4510711 GCF_045679555.1 Salvelinus alpinus
GCCTCCTGCTCTATGGTCAGGCTGTAGGGCCTCCTGCTCTATGGTCAGGCTGTAGGGCCTCCTGCTCTATGGTCAGGCTATTCTACTACTACTGCTGGTGGTAGTCATGTTAATGTTCTTCCTGCCTGTCTTGTCTGTCTCTCCAGGATCATGAGTTCCTGAGCCAGTCAGGGGAGGGTCAGAGCACCTTACTCGGGGAGGACTGGAGCTACGAGCCCCTCTTACCCTCCAGCCGCTCCTCCCCCCTACATCCTTTCACCTCCATCTCCACCTCTTGTCAGACCGACTGCATTTCCCTCTGCTCCGAGTCCCACGGCCACGGCTGCGTTTCTGCCGACTACGCTACCGGCAGCAACCGCAGTCCCCACGGTAACCGGGACCACCGCGGTCTCCATGGACACAGCAGTAACCTGTCAGGCAGTATCTCTCTGAGGAAGTCAAAGAGGCCTCCCGCTCCCCCCACGCGCTCTACCTCACTACGGTTTAAACCTGGCCGGGGGAAAAAACTGCGCTACAACTACAACAATGACACTGCTGGACCTGGAGAGGTGGCCATGAAGGGGAGTCTGACCTCCAGCCCTACTCCCCTCTCCCCTCCACTCTCTCCAGGGGTGTTCGAGGACCCATGGGTCCCCCGCTGTAGCAGTGTGGGCAGGGCAGGTGCTGATACAGACAGCCAGATCAACCATGTCCCTCACTTCCACAGCTTCCACCAACAGCCCAACCCTGGTCAGGAACAAAACTACCCTGCTAGCCCTTGCCAGCAGCAGCCTCACCCATCTGTCCCCCGCTCAGCCAGTGCTGGAGGGGTGAGCCTGCTTATGGGACTTAAAATGGCTGCCTCTTCTCCTAAGATGTCCGCCACTGCAGGGAGACTCCAGCGGCTGGCATCTTCCACCTCCAGTGGATACTCCAGCGAGTGCAACACCCCAACCCTCTCCTCACCCCTCACACCCTCCTCACCCCAAACACCCTCCTCACCCCTCATCTCCTCCTCCTCCCTCCACCTCACCTCCTCTTCCTCCCTTCCCAGGACACGTTCTAGCCCAGGGGGAGGAGGGCCAAGACCCCCCATCCCAGAGAGAAAGTCCTCTCTCCTCTCTTCCCCCTTCTCCTCCTTTTCCTCTACCTCCTCCCTCTCTTCCTACACCTCCTCCGACTCCAGATATCCCCCTCTCCCCTCTCCTCCTCCCCTGCCCTGCTCCAACATTCTACCTCCACCCTACCCATCCCTCCCTCAAGGACAATCACTCCCCTCTCCTCTCCCTGATCTGTGCATCTCTCACCCTCTTCCCTCTCCCCCTCCTCTACCTCAGCCATCCCTCCCCTCTCCCCCTCCTCTACCTCAGCCATCCCTCCCCTCTCCCCCTCCTCTACCTCAACCATCCCTCTCCTCTCCCCCTCCTCTACCTCAGCCATCCCTCCCCTCTCCCCCTCCTCTACCCCAAACATCCCTCCCCTCTCCCCCTCCTCTACCTCAACCATCCCTCCCCTCTCCCCCTCCTCTACCTCAACCATCCCTCCCCTCTCCCCCTCCTCTACCCCAGCCATCTCTCCCCACTCCCCCTCCTCTACCTTCTCCCCCTTCCCTCCCGCCTCCCTTGCATGCCTGCGCAGTGCGACAGATTCAACCCCACCCCTTCTTTTCACCTATTACACCTGCCAGTCAGGTGACTTCATTGCTAGGGTTCCCTCCTCATCCTTCCTCTGAGCTCACAGAGAATTCAGACCTGTCAATCAACAGCCCTCCTCATCTTCCTCCTCTTCCCGCTCATCCACCACCTCCTCCCTCTTACACCCACACCCCTCTGCCTCCTTCCCCCTTCCTTCCCCTCCCCAGAGTGTGTCCAGGACACACTCCCCAGCCCCTGATAACAACCCAAGCCCTTCAGGGAGTCACTCTGTGCTCTACCAAGAGGCTAAACAAACCCCCATCATCTAATGTCGAGCAAAGCCAAGAAATAAATAATGCTACCCTAACTAGCATTATGCTAACCGACCCTACATCATCTAATGTCGAGCAAAGCCAAGAAATAAATAATGCTACCCTAACTAGCATTATGCTAACCGACCCTACATCAGCTAATATTGAGCAGAGCAAAGACATCAATGATGCTACTCTAACTAGCATTATGCTAACCGACCCTACATCAGCTAATATTGAGCAGAGCCAAGACATCAATGATGCTACTCTAACTAGCATTATGCTAACCGACCCTACATCAGCTAATATTGAGCAGAGCAAAGACATCAATTATGCTACTCTAACTAGCATTATGCTAACCGACCCTACATCAGCTAATATTGAGCAGAGCCAAGACATCAATTATGCTACTCTAACTAGCATTATGCTAACCGACCCTACATCAGCTAATATTGAGCAGGGCCAAGACATCAATGATGCTACTCTAACTAGCATTATGCTAACCGACCCTACATCAGCTAATGTTGAGCAGAGGCAAGACCTCAATGATGCTACTCTAACTAGCATTATGCTAACCGACCCTACATCAGCTAATGTTGAGCAGAGCCAAGACCTCAATGATGCTACCCTAACTAGCATTATGCTGACCAACCATACATCAGCTAATGTTGAGCATAGCCAAGACAGAAATGATGCTACTCTAACTAGCATTATGCTAACCGACCCTACATCAGCTAATGTTGAGCAGAGCCAAGCCATCAAAGATGCTTCTCTAACTAGCATTATGCTAACCAATGCTAAGTCAACCAATGATGCCCAGCATATTGCAAAGAGCACAGAAGCTAAGCTAAATGGCATAACGCTAACCAGCGCCCAGGAGCGAGGGGAGGGCATGGATACCAAGCTAACCAGCACTGTGTTAGAGAGTGTGGGAAGGATTGATGCCGTGCGTACTGAGACGGAAGAGAGAACCCCAAAGCAGGCTGTTGTTCTCTCTAGGCCACTGAGAACAGTGTTTCAAAGATCTAGCCCTGCTGCTGAAAACACACGACAGAACGGAGAACCTACGCCTCGACAGGAGACCACATCCTGCCTCGCCGACGGCCAACCAGAGTACTCAGCGTGGGCATACACACCCACACACTCCTCTGCTACCCCCTCCCCCTCATCCCCCCACAGACAGAAGCTTCCCGTTGCCCTGAAGAAGCGCAAGATCATGCCACCGCCCTTGCTGAGGACAAACCAGACAGACACACCACCACCCCCACCCGTATTGATAGGTACACCTCCAGAGCCCTCCGTCCCAGAGACACCACCCTTACTTGGGATAAACCTGTACCGGCCAGAGATACAGACCCAGCCAGAGACACAGACCCAGACAGAGTCTCAACAACCCATAGAGAGGACAACCAAGCCCCAGACAGAGTCTCAACCAGAGCCAGAGACAGCATACCCCTTCCTGAAGTTCTTCCAGTCACAATACTGCGTACCAGAGTTACCACCAAGGCCCTGTCCTTCAGAACCCTGTGTACCAGAGTTACCACCAAGGCCCTGTCCTTCAGAACCCTGTGTACCAGAGTTACCAGCAAGGCCCTGTCCTCCAGAACCCTGTGTACCAGAGTTACCAGCAAGGCCCTGTCCTCCAGAACCCTGTGTACCAGAGTTACCAGCAAGGCCCTGTCCTCCAGAACCCTGTGTACCAGAGTTACCACCAAGGCCCTGTCCTTCAGAACCCTGTGTACCAGAGCCACTGCAGGAGTTCTGTCCACTGGAGATGAAGATAGAGACAGAGAGAGAGGACGAGACAGAGAGAGAGACAGAGAAAGAGGCAGACACAGAGACAGAGGCAGAGAGTGAGACAGACACAGAGAAAGAGGTAGACACAGAGGCAGAGAGAGAGAGACAGAGAGAGAGGCAGACACTGAGAGAGAAGCAGCTCCCAGACAGCCACAGAGAGTACCGGTGCCATACACAGAGCTGGGGAGATCAGAACCAGAGGGAATTTGGGTGATGCAGAAGGAAGAAGAGAAGGAGGAGAGAGAAAATTGGCAGAAGCTGGAGAGAAGAGAGGAGGAGGGTGAAGAGGAAGACAGACAGAGGGGAGCGATTGAGGAGGACAGCAATGATTTTGAAAGCTTTTCTCTGGAAGAGAGGAGAGACTCTCTGAGCAGTCCTCTGTCTACTGACAGCCTGAAAGGGGTGCTACTCCTGCCAGATCTGTTCATCCAAGAGGACGAGGGGGAACTGGGGGAAGAGAGGATGGAGTGGGAGGAGAGGAAGGAGTGGGGGAAGAGGGAGGAGAGGTGCAGCCTGGACACAGATGGGGCCAGCAGCTCCACAGGGTCCCTGACCTCCAGAGAAGACAATGGTGAGTTATGGAACTCTCTCTCTGTCTCTCTCTCTGTCTCTCTCTCTCTCTCTCTCTCTCTCTCTCTCTCTCTCTCTCTCTCTGTCTCTGGTCTCTCTCTCTCTCTCTGTCTCTCTCTCTCTCTCTCTCTCTCTCTCTCTCTCTCTCTCTCTCTCTCTCTCTCTCTCTCTCTCTCTCTCTCTCTCTCTCTCTCTCTCTCTCTCTCTCTCTCTCTCTCTCTCTCGGTCTCTCTCTCTGTCTCTCTCTCTCTCTCTCTCTCTCTCTCTCTCTCTCTCTCTCTCTCTCTCTCTCTCTCTCTCTCTCTCTCTCTCTCTCTCTCTCTCTCTCTCTCTCTCTCAGTCTCTGGTCTCTGTCTCTGCCTCTCTCTCTGTCTCTCCTTCTCTCTCTTTCTCCCCTCTCTCCTACATAGATCTCTTACTGGGTTGTAAGACTTCTACCTTCCTTTGGGTTGGAGATGACCATTAATCTCTCAACCCCCTGCAGCTCTCTCTCTCCCTGACCCTCTCCCCCTTCTACCCTGACAGCCTTGACTGAAGGACACTGCTGCAGGAAACGCATAGACTTCTCTCCAGCCTATCAGCTTGGAATATAGTTTTGAGTTGTCACTGTCTCGGCCAGTGGCTGCTTCAGTCTCTCCAGCCTATCAGCTCGGAGTATGGTTTGGAATATGGTTTCTGCACAGATCTCTACAATCTCTCTCTCTCTCTCTCTCTCTCTCTCTCTCTCTCTCTCTCTCTCTCTCTCTCTCTCTCTCTCTCTCTCTCTCTCTCTCTCTGTCTGTCGTGTTCTCCCTCTCTCTCAGGTGAGGTCTTTGATATTTCTTCAGAGAAGATGGTGACACCACCACGGACTACTGAAGACCTGTTTGCTGCCATACACAGGTATGTCGTGATAACACATGATGACACATGATGACACATGATGACACTCCTGTATGTTCTTCAGACACACTCTGATACACGTCTCATAGATCCACATATCTGAATCCCGGAGATCCATTTTTATATATTCTTTGTTTATATCAAAAAAATTCTTAGATGTTTTTTATTATTTTATTATATATATATACAGAGCATTTGGAAAGTATTCAGACTTCATTTTGTTACGTTACAGCCTTATTCTAAAAGTGATTTTTTTTAAATTATCCTCATCAATCTACACATAATAACCGATAATGACAAAGCAAAAACAGGTTTTTAAATGTATAAAAGAAAAAAAAACAGAAATACATTATTTATATAAGTATTCAGAACCTTTGCTATGAGACTCGAAATTGAGCTCAGGTGCATCCTGTTTCCATTGATCACCCTTGAGATGTTTCTACAACTTGATTGGAGTCCAACTGTGGTAAATTCAATTGATTGGACATTATTAGGAAAGGCACAAACCTGTCTATGTAAGGTCCCACAGTTGACAGTTCACGTCAGAGCAAAAACCAAGCCATGAGGTCGAAGTAATTGTCCGTAGAGCTCAGAGACAGAATTGTGTCGAGGCACAGATCTGAGGAAAGGTACCAACAAATTTCTGCAGCATTGAAGATCCCCAAGAACACGGTGGCCTCGATCATTCTGGAAGAATGAAGAAGTTTAGAACCACTAAGACTCTTCCTAGATCTGGCCGCCCGGCCAAACTGAGCAATCAGGGGAGAAGGGCCTTGGTCAGGGAGGTGACCAAGAACCCGATGGTCACTCTGACAGAGCTCTAGAGGTCCTCTGTGGAGATGAGAGAACCTTCCAGAAGGACAACCATCTCTGCAGCACTCCACCAATCAGGCCTTTATGGTGGAGTAGCCAGACGGAAGCCACTCCTCAGTAAATGGCACATGACTGCCCACTTGGAGTTTGCCAAAAGGTAACTAAAGGACTCTCAGCTGATGAGAAACAATATTCTCTGGTCTGATGAAGCCAAGATTGAACTATTTGGCCTGAATGCCAAACATGGCACCATCCCTACAGTGAAGCATGGTAGTGGCAGCATCATGTTGTGGGGATGTTTTTCAGCGGCAGGGACTGGGAGACTAGTCAGGATCGAAGGAAAGATGAACAGAGCAAAGTACAGTCAGATCCTTGGTGAAAACCTGCTCCAGAGCACTCAAGACCTCAGACTGGGGGTAAAGGTTCACCTTCCAACAGGACAACGACCCTAAAAACACAGCCAAGACAACGCAGGAGTGGCTTCGGGACAAGTCTCAATGTCCTTGAGAGGCCCAGCCAGGCCCCGGACTTGAAACGGATCGAACATCTCTGGAGAGACCTGAAAATAGCTGTGCAGCGATGCTCCCCATCCTACCTGACAGAGCTTGAGAGAATCTACAGAGAAGATTGGGAGAAACTCCCCAAATACAGATGTGCCAAGCTGGTAGCGTCATACCCAAGAAGACTCAAGGCTGTAATCGCTGCCAAAGGTGCTTCAACAAAGTAATCAGTAAAGGGTCTGAATACTTACGTGATATTTCATTTTGACATGTTTTATACATTTGTAAACATTGTCATTATGGGGTACTTTGTGTAGATTGATGAGATTTCTTTTTTAAATAAGGCTGTAACGTAACAAAATGTGGAAAAAGTCAAGGGGTCTCAATACTTTCCAAATGCTCTGTATATATATATTACTTTTCATTTTTTGGGGGTTCTTACGCAGCATTAACACAACTTTCCCTGCATCTGCATCTCTCTGTAGCAGTGCATTCTGGGAAGGCACACGCGTTTGACCACCCAGGTGTGTGGGCGTGGTGTTGACAGCAGGTAACACTGATCGGTTGGAGGGTGTAGTTAGGGGTGGGTCATCCCATAGTCCAGCCTAGTCCTTTAGTGGATGGTGTGTGTTATAACTAGTCCCTCTGTAGTGAAACATGATGTTATAACTAGTCCCTCTATAGTGAAACATGATGATATAACTAGTCTTTCTGTAGTGAAACATGATGTTATAACTAGTCCCTCTGTAGTGAAACATGATGTTATAACTAGTCCCTCTGTAGTGAAACATGATGTTATAACTAGTCCCTCTGTAGTGAAACATGATGTTATAACTAGTCCCTCTGTAGTGAAACATGATGTTATAACTAGTCCCTCTGTAGTGAAACATGATGTTATAACTAGTCCCTCTATAGTGAAACATGATGTTATATCTAGTCCCTCTATAGTGAAACATGATGATATAACTAGTCTTTCTGTAGTGAAACATGATGTTATAACTAGTCCCTCTGTAGTGAAACATGATGATATAACTAGTCCCTCTGTAATGAAACATGATGTTATAACTAGTCCCTCTGTAGTGAAACATGATGATATAACTAGTCCCTCTATAGTGAAACATGATGTTATAACTAGTCCCTCTGTAATGAAACATGATGTTATAACTAGTCCCTCTGTAGTGAAACATGATGATATAACTAGTCCCTCTATAGTGAAACATGATGTTATAACTAGTCCCTCTGTAATGAAACATGATGTTATAACTAGTCCCTCTATAGTGAAACATGATGTTATAACTAGTCCCTCTGTAATGAAACATGATGTTATAACTAGTCCCTCTGTAGTGAAACATGATGTTATAACTAGTCCCTCTGTAGTGAAACATGATGATATAACTAGTCCCTCTATAGTGAAACATGATGTTATAACTAGTCCCTCTGTAATGAAACATGATGTTATAACTAGTCCCTCTGTACTGAAACATGATGTTATAACTAGTCCCTCTGTAAACCATTATCCTGTGACACATTATAGTGGGTTTAGTGTTTGTGTCTGTTGAGTTTAGTGATTCACTGGTTCAGTGCTTCGGTGGTTCACTGGTTCAGTGCTTCGGTGGTTCAGTGGTTCAGTGCTTCGGTGGTTCACTGGTTCAGTGCTTCGGTGGTTCACTGGTTCAGTGCTTCGGTGGTTCACTGGTTCAGTGCTTCGGTGGTTCACTGGTTCAGTGCTTCGGTGGTTCACTGGTTCAGTGCTTCGGTGGTTCACTGGTTCAGTGCTTCGGTTCAGTGCAACTGCGCTTGCAATGTCACATGTGG
Source organism: Salvelinus alpinus (assembly GCF_045679555.1). Lineage (NCBI taxonomy): Eukaryota > Metazoa > Chordata > Actinopteri > Salmoniformes > Salmonidae > Salvelinus > Salvelinus alpinus. The sequence continues at coordinate 4,482,395 of NC_092119.1, forward strand.
ATAGTCAAATGCCAAAAATCATCATTGAGACAACCTATTATTAGGTATAGAACCTTCTAGTGTACTAATAGGTATAGACCGTTCTAGTGTATTATTAGGTATAGAACCTTCTAGTGTATTAATAGGTGTAGAACGTTCTAGTGTACTAATAGGTATAGAACGTTCTAGTCTATTATTAGGTATAGAACGTTCTAGTGTATTAATAGGTATAGAAGGTTCTAGTGTACTAATAGGTATAGAACGTTCTAGTGTACTAATAGGTATAGAACGTTCTAGTGTACTAATAGGTATAGAACCTTCTAGTCTATTAATAGGTATAGAACGTTCTAGTCTATTATTAGGTATAGAACGTTCTAGTGTACTAATAGGTATAGAACGTTCTAGTGTACTAATAGGTATAGAACCTTCTAGTGTATTAATAGATATAGAACGTTCTAGTCTATTATTAGGTATAGAACGTTCTAGTGTATTAATAGGTATAGAACGTTCTAGTCTATTATTAGGTATAGAACGTTCTAGTGTATTAATAGGTGTAGAACGTTCTAGTGTACTAATAGGTATAGAACGTTCTAGTCTATTATTAGGTATAGAACGTTCTAGTGTATTAATAGGTATAGAAGGTTCTAGTGTACTAATAGGTATAGAACGTTCTAGTGTACTAATAGGTATAGAATGTTCTAGTGTACTAATAGGTATAGAACGTTCTAGTCTATTATTAGGTATAGAACGTTCTAGTGTACTAATAGGTATAGAACGTTCTAGTCTATTATCAGGTATAGAACGTTCTAGTGTATTAATAGGTATAGAACGTTCTAGTGTACTAATAGGTATAGAACGTTCTAGTGTACTAATAGGTATAGAACGTTCTAGTGTATTAATAGGTATAGAACGTTCTAGTGTACTAATAGGTATAGAACGTTCTAGTGTATTAATAGGTATAGAACGTTCTAGTGTACTAATAGGTATAGAACGTTCTAGTGTACTAATAGGTATATAATGTTCTAGTGTACTAATAGGTATAGAACGTTCTAGTGTACTAATAGGTATAGAACGTTCTAGTGTATTAATAGGTATATAACGTTCTAGTGTACTAATAGGTATAGAACGTTCTAGTGTACTAATAGGTATAGAACGTTCTAGTGTATTAATAGGTATAGAACGTTCTAGTGTATTAATAGGTATAGAACGGTCTAGTGTATTAATAGGTATAGAACGTTCTAGTGTATTAATAGGTATAGAACGTTCTAGTGTACTAATAGGTATAGAACGTTCTAGTGTACTAATAGGTATAGAACGTTCTAGTGTACTAATAGGTATAGAACGTTCTAGTGTACTAATAGGTATAGAACGTTCTAGTGTATTAATAGGTATAGAACGTTCTAGTGTACTAATAGGTATAGAACCTTCTAGTCTATTAATAAGTATAGAACGTTCTAGTGTACTAATAGGTATAGAACGTTCTAGTGTACTAATAGGTATAGACCGTTCTAGTGTACTAATAGGTATAGAACGTTCTAGTGTACTAATAGGTATAGAACGTTCTAGTGTACTAATAGGTATAGAACGTTCTAGTGTACTAATAGATATAGAACGTTCTAGTGTACTAATAGGTATAGAACGTTCTAGTGTACTAATAGGTATAGAACGTTCTAGTGTACTAATAGGTATAGAACGTTCTAGTGTATTAATAGGTATAGAACGTTCTAGTGTATTAATAGGTATAGAACGTTCTAGTGTACTACATGCATGACGTGTCAAATGCATCCTGTCATTAGCATGGTTTGATGGTTCACTGGTTTGATGGTTCACTGGTTTGATGGTTCACTGGCTTGGTGGCTCACTGGTTTGATGGTTCACTGGTTTGGTGATTCACTGCTTTGGTGGTTCACTGGCTTGGTGGTTCACTGGTTTGGTGGTTCACTGGTTTGATGGTTCACTGGTTTGGTGGTTCACTGGCTTGGTGGCTCACTGGTTTGATGGTTCACTGGTTTGGTGATTCACTGCTTTGGTGGTTCACTGGCTTGGTGGTTCACTGGTTTGGTGGTTCACTGGTTTGATGGTTCACTGGTTTGATGGTTCACTGGTTTGGTGGTTCACTGGTTTGGTGATTCACTGCTTTGGTGGTTCACTGGCTTGGTGGTTCACTGGTTTGGTGGTTCACTGGTTTGATGGTTCACTGGTTTGGTGGTTCACTGGTTTGGTGGTTCACTGGTTTGGTGGTTCACTGGTTTGATGGTTCACTGGTTTGGTGGCTCACTGGTTTGGTGGTTCACTGGTTTGGTGGTTCACTGGTTTGGTGGTTCACTGGTTTGATGGTTCACTGGTTTGGTGGTTCACTGGTTTGGTGGTTCACCGGTTTGGTGGTTCACTGGTTTGGTGGTTCACTGGTTTGGAGGTTCACTGGTTCGGTGCTTCACTGATTCGTTGGTAGTGGGACTATAATCAGTCATTTAATGTTAACTTCTCTCCCATCCTCCCTCTCTCTCTCTCTCCCCCTCTTTCAGGTCTAAGAGGAAAGTTCTTGGGCGCAGGAACTCTGAGGAAGACCGATGCCGTGTCTTTCCCCTCTCCTCCTCCTCTTCTTTCTCCTCCTCTCCTCCAGTGACCCCTCCAGGCCCTAGCCCCGCCCATCTGCAACCTCTTGAGGTGTTAGGATCCAGTAAGGTGATAGGTCATAGGTTAGGGGTCAGCAGCAGCAGTGACAGCTTCAAGGCTCTGCTCTTGAGGAAGGGAAGTCGCTGCGACCCTGCAACGCGCATGTCTGCAGCCGAGAGACTCCGCAGTACTGCCCCAAAACACATGATGGCGACAACACATAGCCAGAGCTCACAGAGCCAGAGCTCACAGAGCCAGCGCTCACATAGCTCACACAGCCAGCGCTCACATAGCTCACACAGCCAGCGCTCACAGAGCCAGCGCTCACAGAGCTCACAGAGCCAGAGCTCACAGAGCCAGCGCTCACAGAGCCAGCGCTCACAGAGCTCACAGAGTCAGAGCTCACGGAGCTCACCAAGCCAGAGCTCACAGAGTCATCCCCTGTCAGACATACACTTGCAGCTTGGAGTGGAGTCACACACTCACACCCCTCAGCCCTTTGCACAAACACACCAGCTAATGACGCTACACCTACCCCAGCCCCAGTACACACACAGACACATGAAGAGGGCAGAGTGGGCTCTCACTGAGGGCACGCTCCCTCTCTCCTCCCTGTCCTCCCCCACATACCCCTCCTCCCCCTCTCTTTGGGGGTGGCGACCCCCCCGCTCCCCCACTCCCCCTTGCTCAGCCAGCCGGCGTTTCGCTGCCCGCAGCCGACTACACAGCAGCCCCATGACTGCCATCTCGGAGCGGGAAGGGGAGGGCGAATCAATGGAGGGCGACGGGTTGGCCGTGACCATCGGACTGGGCCGCGATTCCTGCAAGACTTTTGGATTGGTCAAGCTCACTGACGGACGTGCCGAGGCCACCAATGGCAGCCTTGATTGGCAGCAGAGCAGGTCTATGGAGACACACAACGTCTTGTGGGTCGGCTAGAGCACCAGACTGGTGAGTCGCTGTCCTACTCATATACCCAGGACAGAGGCTTCAGTCCAGGACCTAGGAGACTTTATGTATCCTGCACCTGGGGGAAATTGTTGGAAGTCGAACACTGTCTCAAAAAAAAAACCTACCATCCACCAGACTGGCTATTGTACAGGACAGTGGAGGCTGGTGAGCGCAGCAATAGGAGGATGGGCTCATTGTAACGGCTGGAATGGAATTAGTGGAGCGGAGTCAAACATGTGTTTTCCATGTGGTTCATGTCTTTGATACCATTCCATTTATTTCATTCCAGCCATTACAATGAGTCCGTCCTCCTATATCTCCTTCCACCAGCCTCCACTGGTACAAGATGATTGTCTCTGTTAATAGATTATTGGATAACATGAATGTTGTTTTTTTTCTCTGTTGTTTCAGTGTTGTATCTAGTTTTAGTATGCAGCAGTAGCCATTTTTGAGATTAAGAAAGCAACATTGTATTATATTATTAAAATATATATATAAAAAAAAAATGTATTTTGAGGTTCCAGTTACCAAAGACAAACTGTCACTCCCAGTGAAGCAACTGCTGCAGTGGGCATGTCTGAGAATGTCTCTTTTGATTGTGATTGGCTTAATGTTTGGAATCATGATTGAGATTGGAAGGAATGCAATCTGCTTAAGTTATCCTATAGTTATATTATTTGATACTTAAATCCTCTTGAAAACAAATCAGATCAAATGTTATTGGTCACGTACACATATTTATCAGATGTTATTGAGGGTGTAGCGAAATGCTCGTGTTCCTACTGTAGCTCCGACAGTGGAGTAATATCTAACAATTTACAACAAAACAAACAAATCTAAAAGTAAAATAATGAAATTAAGAAATATATAAATATTTCATGAATTAAATCATCTTATTTAGTTTTCTGACATTAGACATAATTTGATTGAGTGTTTTTTTAAATTAAATGTAGTAGTTTTACTTCCCTCATCTCACTATAAAGTATCTTCTGTCTCATTTATTTTTACTTGTACCTTTAATACCTGGACTTTGTACATTTTTATAACAGTTTGATTTTGTGTTCTACGAGTTTTCTAGTGTATTAATTTGAGAACTGTGAAGACAATGGGAGTCCCATTGTATATAGGTTATCTGGATTAGCCCTGGTGCTAGATATGGGTTTAGGGGCTTAGAGGTTAGAGATAAAGATTGTGTTTAGAGGGCAGATGTGATATATCTATAGGGATAAAGTCAGGTGAACGATAGACAGAGATTAGAGGTGGAGTGGTTATGGGGGAAGGATAGATAGAAGAACAAGTAAAAGATGGAGAGAGGAGAGAGAGGGGGTAGAGTGTGAGGTGATAAAGAGTAGGAGAGAGGAGAGAGAGGGGGTTGAGTGTGAGGTGATAAAGAGTAGGAGAGAGGAGAGAGAGGGGGTAGAGTGTGAGGTGATAAAGAGTAGGAGAGAGGAGAGAGAGGGGGTAGAGTGTGAGGTGATAAAGAGTAGGAGAGAGGAGAGAGAGGGGGTAGAGTGTGAGGTGATAAAGAGTAGGAGAGAGGAGAGAGAGGGGTAGAGTGTGAGGTGATAAAGAGTAGGAGAGAGGAGAGAGAGGGATGTACAGACTGAGGAGAAGGATGAATGATGAGTTGAATAAAGTATATTATGACAGAGATCTGTCTACTGCTTTCTGATTTACACAAACGCACGCACGCACGCACGCACGCACGCACGCACGCACACACACACACACACACACGGTCGCCTTGCGGGTTAAGAGTGTGTGTGTGTGTGTAAAGGTTGCTGGTTCGAATCCCCGAGCCGTCAAGGTTAAAAATCGTTCGATGTGCCCTTGAGCAAGGCACTTAGCCCTAATTTCTCCTGTAAGTCGCTCTGGATAAGAGCATCTGCTTAATGACAAAAAATGTAAAAAATGTACTGCTGTCTGATTTACACACACGTCACTATTGTTGACATCTGTTGTTGTGGCGACAGACTGAACAGGAACTGTAGAGGTCAAGGGTCAGAGATATGATATACAGTATATATGTATAATAGCCTTCATCATTGATTCCTTATTGTCACACACATATCTAATCCTCACTAATCGTCACTAACTGATAAATCACTGCATGTGTCACCGTGGTGATTTCCATTGTTACTCACATTGATAACTCCTAATTGATTTGCTAACTGATTGGTTGATTGCTAATTGGTTTGCTAACTGATTGGTTGGTTGCTAATTGATTTGCTAACTGATTGGTTGGTTGCTAATTGATTGGTTGATTGCTAATTGATTTGCTAACTGATTGGTTGGTTGCTAATTGGTTTGCTAACTGATTGGTTGGTTGCTAATTGATTGGTTTTGTGAATGGCATCTCCTGTCCATATGTTGATTCGCATTGTTACTCACAGACTTAATCTTCACTAACTGATGGCTAATTGTAGTCTTTGTGAATGACGTCTGTCAATTCCCAGGGGGGCCAACACACACAATGCCTGCCAAAACTCACTAATCGTAATAGGATCTCTGAATGTGAGGCCTTAAACAATTCATTAATATAAACTGTCTTAATATACCCAGTGTAAAGACTGCTCTACTCTGCAGAGGACAAACAGGACTGTGTGTGTGTGTGTGTGTGTGTGTGTGTGTGTGTGTGTGTGTGTGTGTGTGTGTGTGTGTGTGTGTGATTTTATCCTGCTGCAGTGATAAGATGAGCTAATTAGAGAGAGAGAGAGAGAGAGAGAGAGAGAGAGAGAGAGAGAGAGAGAGAGAGAGAGAGAGAGAGAGAGAGAGAGAGAGAGAGAGAGAGAGAGAGAGAGAGAGAGAGAGAGAGAGAGAGAGAGAGAGAGAGAGAGAGAGAGAACAAGAGAGAACATGTCATTGTTCCATTCCCACTGCAGCTCCTCGACACAGCAGACACAGTGTTGCAGCTTACTCTCTGTATGTGAGCAATACCTATGTCCTTCTTCATGGTCCTATATTTGATCATTAACGAGCTATCCTGTATGTGGGTGCGTGGATGGGTGGGTGGGTGGGTGTGGTGGGCAGAGGGACATCACTGGTGGGCATAGGGGCATGACTGGTGAGCAGAGGGTCATGACTGGTGGGCAGAAGGGCATCACTGGTGGGCATAGGGGCATCACTGGTGGGCAGAATGGGTTCACCACACCTGACCACACCTGATCTTAATGAGGGCTTGTTACCTTTGAAATGGAGTCTGAATAGACTTCAAAAAGTTTAAAAAACACAGGGCAAGCTAGCTCCATCCTGGTGGCGCAGTGGACTCATTCCATGTATAGAGAACAGAAGGTCATTGGTTTGCAGTGAGCTGCTCTCAGATCAGCTTTCTCCATTCAACTCTTAATAACTTAACATTAGATACTGACCACAGATCAGCTCCTAGAGAGAAATTATCACCTACGGCTGCGAATATTGAGGAGGCTTATTCTAATGCTGAAGATATTCACTAAATCAAATATTTGGCACATCATTGCGCATATGTTGTTAGGCCTACACATCATGACATGTAGGCAATAATTACAGAGAGTAGCCTACAATTAGCATTGAAAAATAAAGCACAAATAAATCTTGACAAGTGTTCAGCCCCTGAGTCAACACATGTTAGAATCACCTTTGGCAGTGATGTGTCGTTCTGGGTAAGTCTCTACTAACTTTTTACTTCTAGATTGTACAATATTTTCACATTATCCTTGAAAATATTCTTCAAGCTCTGTCAAGTTGGTTGCTGATGATTGCAAGACAGCCATTTTCAAGCATTGGAATAGATTTTCAAGCCGATTTAAGTCAAAATGGTACCCAAGCCACTCAGGAACATTCAATGTCGTCTTGGTAAGTACTGTAACTCCAGTGTATATTTGGCCTTGAGTTTCAGGTAATTGTCCTGCTGAAAGGTGAATTCATCTCACAGTGTCTGTTGGAAAGCAGACTGAACCAGGCTTTCCTCCAGGATTTCTCCTATGCTTAGCTCTATTCCATTTATTTTTATAACATTTTTTAAAATTACCTCAGCAACAGCAGGTCATTTTTTTGCTTATTTAGATGACCTGAATCAGAGTCCTATGGAGTTGACATGAGGTCAACCTGTTTGTCAGGGATTACAGAGTCTGATAGAGATTGGCTAGATTGGTCTGTGTAATCTGGACCAGATTAGGACAGGGACATACTGAGATCTCAATGTATCCAGCAGTACAGTATATATCTGACCCAGACCTGGGTTCAAGTACATTTGTATTTTATTATTGTTTAAATCTTATTTGAAATACTTTGAAATACTTATTTAAGTTCACAAGAGTTTTAATGATGAATCTTTCATACAATTTTAAAATATGCGTTTTCCCAAAACACCACGCAGAAAGAACATTCGCTAAGTGCTTAAGTGAAGCATGTACAGTACAGTAGATACTGATAGGACAGAAAGAACATTCGTTAAGTGAAGCATGTACAGTACAGTAGATACTGATAGAACAGAAAGAAAATTCGCTAAGTGAAGCATGTACAGTACAGTAGATACTGATAGAACAGAAAGAAAATTCGCTAAGTGAAGCATGTACAGTACAGTAGATACTGATAGGACAGAAAGAAAATTTGCTAAGTGAAGCATGTACAGTACAGTAGATACTGATAGGACAGAAAGAAAATTCGCTAAGTGAAGCATGTACAGTACAGTAGATACTGATAGGACAGAAAGAACATTCGCTAAGTGAAGCATGTACAGTACAGTAGATACTGATAGGACAGAAAGAAAATTCGCTAAGTGAAGCATGTACAGTACAGTAGATACTGATAGAACAGAAAGAAAATTCGCTAAGGGAAGCATGTACATTACAGTAGATACTGATAGGACAGAAAGAACATTCGCTAAGTGAAGCATGTACAGTACAGTAGATTCTGATAGGACAGAAAGAAAATTCGCTAAGTGAAGCATGTACAGTACAGTAGATACTGATAGAACAGAAAGAAAATTCGCTAAGGGAAGCATGTACAGTACAGTAGATACTGATAGGACAGAAAGAAAATTCGCTAAGGGAAGCATGTACAGTACAGTAGATACTGATAGGACAGAAAGAAAATTCGCTAAGGGAAGCATGTACAGTACAGTAGATACTGATAGGACAGAAAGAAAAGCAGCGCCGCTCTCCGATCAGCTTCCTCCATTCAAATCTTAAGAAAAAACGTTATAATTATTCCACAATACTGATAATGGATCAGCTCCTAGAGATATACAGTTGAAGTCGGAAGTTTATATACACCTTAGCAAAATACATTTAAACTCAGTTTATCCAGAATTCCTGACATTTAATCCTAGTAAAAATTCCCTGTCTTAGGTCAGTTAGGATCACCACTTTATTTTAAGAATGTGTAATGTCAGAATAATAGTAGAGAGAATGATTTATTTCAGCTTTTATTTCTTTCATCATATTCCCAGTGGGTCAGACGTTTACACACACTCAACTAGTATTTGGTAGCATTGCCTTTAAATTGTTTAACTTGGGTCAAACGTTTCGGGTAGCCTTCCAAAAGCTTCCCACAATAAGTTGGGTGAATTTTGGCCCATTCCTCCTGACAGAGCTGGTGTAACTGAGTCAGGATTATAGGCCTCCTTGCTCGCACACGCTTTTTCAGTTCCGCCCACAAATTTTCTATACATTTTCTATAGGATTGTGGTCAGGGCTTTGTGATGGCCACTCCAATACCTGGACTTTGTTGTCCTTAAGCCATTTTGCCACAACTTTGGAAGTATGCTTGCGGTCATTGTCCATTTGGAAGATCCATTTGTGACCAAGCTTTATCTTATCTTCCTGACTGATGCCTTGAGATGTTGCTTCAATATATCCACATAATTTTCCTGCCTGCTAATGCCATGTATTTTGTGAAGTGCACCAGTCCCTCCTGCAGAAAAGCACCCCCACAACATGATGCTGCCCCCCCCCCCATGCTTCACAGTTTGGATTTTGTTCTTCGGCTTGCAAGCCTCCCCTTTTTCCTCCAAACATAACGATGGTCAATATGGCCAAACAGTTCTATTTTTGTTTCATCAGACCAGAGGACATTTCTCCAAAAAGTAGGATCTTTGTCCCCATGTGCAGTTGCAAAATAGATACCTTTGTACCGTTTCCTCCAGCAGGTTTTTTGCCGTCCCCAGACAATTCTCATCATTAGGGTGAAGTCCTATGACCTTAGGCTAGGATCAGATCCCCGCACCTGATCAAATCAAATCAAATCAAATTTATTTATATAGCCCTTCGTACATCAGCTGATATCTCAAAGTGCTGTACAGAAACCCAGCCTAAAACCCCAAACAGCAAGCAATGCAGGTGTAGAAGCACGGTGGCTAGGAAAAACTCCCTAGAAAGGCCAAAACCTAGGAAGAAACCTAGAGAGGAACCAGGCTATGAGGGGTGGCCAGTCCTCTTCTGGCTGTGCCGGGTGGAGATTATAACAGAACATGGCCAAGATGTTCAAATATTCATAAATGACCAGCATGGTCAAATAATAATAGTCACAGTAGTTGTCGAGGTGCAGCAAGTCAGCACCTCAGGAGTAAATGTCAGTTGGCTTTTCATAGCCGATCATTAAGAGTATCATTATGAGTATCTCCTGGGACAGGTAGCACGTCCGGTGAACAGGTCAGGGTTCCATAGCCGCAGGCAGAACAGTTGAAACTGGAGCGACAGCAAGGAGTCAGCATGCCAGGTAGTCCTGAGGCATGGTCCTAGGGCTCAGGTCCTCCGAGAGAGAGAAAGAAAGAGAGAAAGAGAGAATTAGAGAGAGCATACTTAAATTCACACAGGACACCGGATAAGACAGGAGAAGTAGTCCAGATATAACAAACTGACCCTAGCCCCCCGACACATAAACTACTGCAGCATAAACACTGGAGGCTGAGACAGGAGGGGTCTATCATCAGGGACCTTTCTGTCTCTATCACCAGGGACCTATCTGTCTCTATCACCAGGGACCTATCTGTCTCTATCACCAGGGACCTATCTGTCTCTATCACCAGGGACCTATCTGTCTCTATCACCAGGGACCTATCTGTCTCTATCACCAGGGACCTATCTGTCTCTATCACCAGGGACCTGCTGTGTTCTGTCTCTATCACCAGGGACCTTTCTGTCTCTATCACCAGGGACCTGCTGTGTTCTGTCTCTATCACCAGGGACCTATCTGTCTCTATCACCAGGGACCTATCTGTCTCTATCACCAGGGACCTGCTGTGTTCTGTCTCTATCACCAGGGACCTGCTGTGTTCTGTCTCTATCACCAGGGACCTTTCTGTCTCTATCACCAGGGACCTATCTGTCTCTATCACCAGGGACCTGCTGTGTTCTGTCTCTATCACCAGGGACCTGCTGTGTTCTGTCTCTATCACCAGGGACCTATCTGTCTCTATCACCAGGGACCTATCTGTCTCTATCACCAGGGACCTATCTGTCTCTATCACCAGGGACCTGCTGTGTTCTGTCTCTATCACCAGGGACCTGCTGTGTTCTGTCTCTATCACCAGGGACCTTTCTGTCTCTATCACCAGGGACCTATCTGTCTCTATCACCAGGGACCTGCTGTGTTCTGTCTCTATCACCAGGGACCTGCTGTGTTCTGTCTCTATCACCAGGGACCTATCTGTCTCTATCACCAGGGACCTATCTGTCTCTATCACCAGGGACCTATCTGTCTCTATCACCAGGGACCTTTCTGTCTCTATCACCAGGGACCTATCTGTCTCTATCACCAGGGACCTGCTGTGTTCTGTCTCTATCACCAGGGACCTTTCTGTCTCTATCACCAGGGACCTGCTGTGTTCTGTCTCTATCACCAGGGACCTTTCTGTCTCTATCACCAGGGACCTGCTGTGTTCTGTCTCTATCACCAGGGACCTATCTGTCTCTATCACCAGGGACCTGCTGTGTTCTGTCTCTATCACCAGGGACCTTTCTGTCTCTATCACCAGGGACCTGCTGTGTTCTGTCTCTATCACCAGGGACCTGCTATTTTCTAATAAATGAATGAACATGATGATAAGAGGTGTTCAGGGGTCATTATCCGCCTGCCTGGGCCTGTGTTCTTAAATCATCTCAGACTAGGAGTGCTGATTTAGGATCAGGTCCCCCAAGTAGTCTTATACATGCAGTCAAAACTTATCCTAGATCAGGATTCCTCCTCTGGGAAGCTTTATGGTGTCACGTTACTGCTGCAGCCTCCACTACCGGCACTCACCACTGGGAGGTGCTGTTATGCTGTTGTCTGTCCTGCATGCCTGCTCCTGGACTTCTGACTGAAGGTAAGAGTAATTAAGCTTGGATCTAGGGTTGCAAAATTCCACTGACTTTCCTTCTAATTCACAGGTTTTCCAGAAATCCTGGTTAAAAGATTCCCGGAATATGAAGGAATAAGCAGGGAATCTGGAATCCTCCAAATAGGAAGAAGAAGAAGAAGAAGGCCAGGAGCAGGCATGCAGGACAGACAACAGCATAACAGCACCTCCCAGTGGTGAGTGCCGGTAGTGGAGGCTGCAGCAGTAACGTGACACCATAAAGCAGGGAATCTGGAATCCTCCAAATAGGATTTCTGGGAATTTTGAGAGTGGGATCAACATGAACTCGACGCTACCAAAGCGTATGGGAAACACAACCCAGACTGTTACTCAGTTATTCATGTTGTTCATACTTTGTCTGTTGTTCTGTGTTTTGTGCTTTCATGTTGAAAGAGAAGGGGGGGTGGGTAAGGAAATAAGGAAAGAGAGGGAGGAAGAAAGGAAAAGAGGGAAAGAGAGCAACAGAGAGAGAGAGAGAGATGGAGGGAGAGAGATGGAGGGAGAGAGCGAGATGAAGGGAGAGAGAGAGATAGAGGGAGAGAGAGATGAATGGAGAGAGAGACGGAGGGAGGGAGAGAGATAGAGGGAGAGAGATAGAGGGCGAGAGATAGAGGGAGAGAGAGAGAGAGAGATAAATGGAGAGAGAGAGGAATGGAGAGAGAGACGGAGGGAGGGAGAGAGATAGAGGGAGAGAGATAGAGGGAGAGAGAGAGATAAAGGGAGAGAGAGATAGAGGGAGAGAGAGATAAATGGAGAGAGAGACGGAGGGAGGGAGAGAGATAGAGGGAGAGAGAGATAGAGGGAGAGAGAGAGAGATGAATGGAGAGAGAGACAGAGGGAGGGAGAGAGATAGACAGATAGAGAGAGAGACGACAGAGTGAGAGAGAGACAGAGGGAGGGAGAGAAATAGAGAGATAGAGAGAGAGATGGAGGGATGTCTCTCTCTCCTCTATATCTCTGTATCTCCCTCTCTCTCCTCTGTTTCTCCCTCTGTCCTCTACTCTCTCTCCTCTGTTTCTCCCTCTGTCCTCTACTCTCTCTCCTCTGTTTCTCCCTCTGTCCTCTACTCTCTTTCCTCTGTTTCTCCCTCTGTCCTCTACTCTCTCTCCTCTATATCTCTGCATCTCCCTCTTTTTCCCTCTTTTTCTCCATCTCTCCCTTTTTCTTACAAACCCTCACATACAATGACTCACTGACTTCTAAACAGACAGTGATCAGGGCTACCTGAGCTAGTATCATTATTGATCTCTTTCTGATCTGTAATGATATATATATGAATATATTATTTTAAATACAAACACATATATATGTATATTACCATTCAAAAGTTTGGGGTCACTTAGAAATGTCCTTGTTTTCCATGAGTTGCAAAGTGAATAGGAAATATGGTCAAGACTTTGACAAGGTTATAAATAATGATTTTTATTTGAAATAATAATTGTGTCCTACAAACTTTGCTTTCATCAAAGATTCCTCCATTTGCAGCAATTACAGCCTTGCAGACTTTTGGCATTCTAGTTGTCAATTTGTTGAGGTAATCTGAAGAGATTTCCCCCATGCTTCCTGAAGCACCTCCCACAAGTTGGATTGGCTTGATGGGCACTTCTTTATGTACCATACGGTCAAGCTGCTCCCACAACAGCTCAATAGGGTTGAGATAAGGTTACTGTGCTGGCCACTCCAATATAGACAGAATACCAGCTGACTGCTTCTTCCCGAAATAGTTCTTGCATAGTTTGGAGCTGTGCCACTTGGTCACATGACACTTGGTCATTGTCATGTTGTAGGAGGAAATTGGCTCCAATTAAGTGCCGTCCACAGGGTATGGCATGGCATTGCAAAATGGAGTGATAGCCTTTCTTCTTCAAGATCCCTTTTACCCTGTACAAATGTAATGTACTTGTCCTCTTGCTCAGTTGTGCACCGGGGCCTCCCACTCCTCTTTCTATTCTGGTTAGAGCCAGTTTGCGCTGTTCTGTGAAGGGAGTAGTACACAGCGTTGTACGAGATCTTCAGTTTCTTTGCAATTTCTCGCATGGAATAGCCTTCATTTCTCAGAACAAGAATAGACTGACGAGTTTCAAATGAAAGTTTATTATTGTAAATATTGTAAAATTTACTGATCTTTCTTATATCGCGCAGATGCAGGACAGACACTTTAAAACAAATTTCCTTTTGATTTATTTTTGTACGATCTGTTTTTTTCATGTATGAATCTGTAATTCAATACGTTTAGCAGGAAGGCCATATTCACTGTTTTATCAACAAAAAAGTTATGATATAAAATTTAAAAAAATCTAATTGCTAAATGATCCTTGGTATGACCATCTGAAAACACTTCTATGTGTCACCTTAGAATAAGCTGAGGCTTAGACTCTTAAGGATTAAACCCACAGGACTTCAGACCTTTCCTTAAAGATACTGTCCTCCATAACTTCTCATGAAGCACCAACACTGATACGAACACAATCAACCCGGAAAAAAAAACATTCTTTGAACAACATAAAACATTTTCTTCTTTAGTTTGGCGGGTACTTTCACAAAATTTCCCGACATCCCAAAACACAAATGACCTATTATTTCTCCTCTGTTGTCATTCTGTATTCACCAGAAGCCTGGTCTCACAACAAAACCTGTAATATTTTACGAATATCCGTGCCAATCTATTTGTGTGTTGCTTTTACGTTACATTACATTGACTAGAAATAATATATTACATTAAACGTATATCCGGGACACTCAAATTAGTGTGATATGTTGCGTTTGGTATGGAAAGTAGTTTACTTGGTGCAAAAACAAAAGGCTGGTTGGATGGGTGTAAAATGCCAATAGCAAACAACCCAAAGGTTTAAGCTAATTACCAACTTTGCAACTACTTACTACTTTTTAGTTACTTTGCAACTACTTAGCATGTTAGCTAACCCTTTCCCTAACCTTAAACATTTAACCTAAATCCTAACCCTGAGCTTAACCCTGACCTTAACCCCTAACCTAACGTAACATAATCATACTAAAGCAGTCAAACATATCATACTAAAGCAGTATAACATAACATATCATACTAAAGCAGTATAACATATAATATCATACTAAAGCAGTTGAAGATAATATAACATACTAAAGCAGTCGAACATAACATATCATACTAAAGCAGTATAACATATAATATCATACTAAAGCAGTTGAAGTTAATATAACATACTAAAGCAGTCGAACATAACATATCATACTAAAGCAGTTGAAGATAATATATCATACTAAAGCAGTTGAACATAATATATCATACTAAAGCAGTATAACATATAATATCATACTAAAGCAGTATAACATAACATATCATACTAAAGCAGTTGAAGATAATATATCATACTAAAGCAGTCGAACATAACATATCATACTAAAGCAGTATAACATATAATATCATACTAAAGCAGTTGAAGATAATATAACATACTAAAGCAGTCGAACATAACATATCATACTAAAGCAGTTGAACATAATATATCATACTAAAGCAGTTGAACATAATATATCATACTAAAGCAGTTGAACATAATATATCATACTAAAGCAGTTGAAGATAATATATCATACTAAAGCAGTCTAACATAACATAACATACTAAAGCAGTCGAACATAATATATCATACTAAAGCAGTTGAAAATAATATATCATACTAAAGCAGTCTAACATAACATAACATACTAAAGCAGTTGAACATAATATATCATACTAAAGCAGTTGAAGATAATATATCATACTAAAGCAGTCTAACATAACATAACATACTAAAGCAGTCGAACATAATATATCATACTAAAGCAGTCTAACATAACATAACATACTAAAGCAGTTGAAGATAATATATCATACTAAAGCAGTTGAACATAATATATCATACTAAAGCAGTTGAACATAATATATCATACTAAAGCAGTTGAACATAATATATCATACTAAAGCAGTTGAAGATAATATATCATACTAAAGCAGTCTAACATAACATATCATACTAAAGCAGTTGAAGATAATATATCATACTAAAGCAGTTGAACATAACATATCATACTAAAGCAGTTGAAGATAATATATCATACTAAAGCAGTCTAACATAACATATCATACTAAAGCAGTTGAACATAATATATCATACTAAAGCAGTTGAACATAATATATCATACTAAAGCAGTTGAACATAATATATCATACTAAAGCAGTTGAAGATAATATATCATACTAAAGCAGTCGAACATAATATATCATACTAAAGCAGTCTAACATAACATAACATACTAAAGCAGTTGAAGATAATATATCATACTAAAGCAGTTGAACATAATATATCATACTAAAGCAGTCGAACATATCATACTAAAGCAGTATAACATAACATACTAAACGGGTCAAATGCAATGAAAACGTAGGACACTATTCGTCCTGCATGTCATATTATATTGTACGACTGCTATGACATTGGTAGGCCAATCTAATATAACATAATGTAACGTATTATATCATTCGGAATGGATTGGTATGGATTTTAATGAAAGACAATCCGTTTTCCTTTGAGCCAGAGATCAAAGTGTTTATCAGCGTGTGTGTGTGTGTGTGTGTGTGTGTGTGTGAGGGAGGGGATACAGACAAATTACTCTGACACATCCCTCCGAGTAGTTAGTCTGTATCCCCCCCCCCCCCCCCACACACACACACACACACACACACACACACTCACACTCACACTCACACTCACACTCACACTCACACATTCACACACACATTCACACACAGAGAAGAGTGGGAGCGGAAGATGAGTGAGGAGAGGAGGAAGAAGCAGACATGACGAGTGTGTGAAATTCAAAAGGGAATAGTGACTATTTACTCAGTGCTGTGACTCTGAGGTGGTGAGAAGAAAACACAGTGATACGGGGACAGATAGGGACAGAAGGACAGAAGGCAGAAGGACAGGTAGAGGCAGAAGGACAGAAGGACAGATAGAGACAGAAGGACAGAAGGCAGAAGGACAGGTAGAGGCAAAAGGACAGATAGGGACAGAAGGATAGAGAAACAGAACGACCGATGGGGACATACAGTTGAAGTCGGAAGTTTACATACACTTAGGTTGGAGTCATTAAAACTAGTTTTCAAACCACTCCACAAATTTCTTGTTAAAAAACGTTAGTTTTGGCAAGTTGGTTAGGACATCTACTTTGTGCATGACACAAGTCATTTTTCCAACAATTGTTTACAGACAGATTATTTCACTGTATCACAATTCCAGTGGGTCAGAAGTTTACATACATTAAGTTGACTGTGCCTTTAACAGCTTGGAAAATTCCAGAAAATAATGTCATGGCTTTAGAAGCTTCTGATAAGCTAATTGACATGATTCGAGTCAATTGGAGGTGTACCTGTGGATGTATTTCAAGGCCTACCTTCAAACTCAGTGCCTCTTTGCTTGACATCATGGGAAAATCGAAAGAAATCAGCCAAGACCCCAGAAAAAATTGTAGACCTCCACAAGTCCGGTCCATCCTTGGGAGCAATTTCCAAATGCATGAAGATACCACGTTCATCTGTACAAACAATAGTACGCAAGTATAAACACCATGGGACCATGAATATGTCATACCGCTCAGGAAGGAGATGCGTTCTGTCTCCTAGAGATGAACATACTTTGATGCGAAAGTGAAAATCAATCCCAGAACAACAGCAAAGGACCTTCTGAAGATGCTGTAGGAAACAGGTACAAAAGTATCTATGTCCACAGTATAACGAGTCCTATATCGACATAACCTAAAAGGCCGCTCAGCAAGGAGGAAGCCACTGCTCCAAAACCGCCATAAAAAAGCCAGACTACGGTTTGCAACTGCACATGGGGACAAAGATCGGACTTTTTGGAGAAATGTCCTCTTATCTGATGAAACAAAAACAGAACTGTTTGGCCATAATGACCATCATTATGTTTGGAGGGAAAAGGGGGGGGCTTGCAAGCCGAAGAACACCATCCCAACCGTGAACCACGGGGGTGGCAGCATCATGTTGTGGGGGTGCTTTGCTGCAGGAGGGACTGGTCCACTTCACAAAATAGATGGCATCATGAGGCAGGAAAATTATGTGGATATATTGAAGCAACGTCTCAAGACATGAGTCAGGAAGACCTTTTGTCAATAGGGGGAGCTGTTAGCACTTTTTTTTTTGACATTGCCAAATTAAACTGCCTAGTACTCAATTCTTGCTCGTACAATATGCATATTATTGTTATTATTGGATAGAAAACACTCTCTAGTTTCTATAACCGTTGGAATTATGTCTCTGAGTGGAACAGAACTCATTCTACAGAACTTTTCCTGACAGGGAGTGAGATTTCAGAAATCTTGGCCTCTGGTCCCAGGTCAGTTTTAATGTCCCTGTGAATGCTATGAGGATACAAACACTGCCTACGCCTTCCTCTAGATGTCAGTAAGTGGTGACAATTTGAATGGAGTCGATTGCGCAATCAGGGCCTGTATAAAACACCAAAGATGCCTCAAGCTTTCTTTTGGACCCTGCGCTCGACGCACGATGGACGTCGGACTGGCCTCTTTCCAAGCCTTGGTTTAGCCAGTAATATATCGCCGGTCATGTTTTTACTCGTTATAGGTGTTAAAAACATCATAAGGTAGTTAATTTAAACCGTTTTATAGCAATTTATATCCGTTTAGTGCGATTTTGAGGCATTTATTTGTGACGCCCTTCCATGAGCTGGGCACTTTTCCTGTACATACCGAACGTTAGTGGCCATTTCGACGGGACAAGAGGACATCTTTCGACCAAAAGACGATTAGACCGGAGAAAGGATACATTGCCCAAGATTCTGATGGAAGAACAGCTCATTACATTTTACATTTAAGTCATTTAGCAGACGCTCTTATCCAGAGCGACTTACAAATTGGTGCATTCACCTTATGACATCCAGTGGAACAGCCACTTTACAATAGTGCATCTAAATCTTTAAGGGGGGGGGGGTCAGATGGATTACTTTATCCTATCCTAGGTATTCCTTGAAGAGGTGGGGTTTCAGGTGTCTCCGGAAGGTGGTGATTGACTCCGCTGTCCTGGCGTCGTGAGGGAGTTTGTTCCACCATTCCACTCATAGTAAGAACTATTTATGATGATAAATCGCTGTTCTGTTGAAAAATGTTAAACGCATATATCGCCATTTTGTTTTGTGTAGCTTCGCTTTGGCGGACCCGGTATTGCACAGTAAGGATAATTTTAGAAATGTAATTCAGCGATTGCATTAAGAACTAATTTGTCTTTCGATTCCTGTCAACCCTGTATTTTTTAGTCAAGTTTATGATTAGTTATCGATTAGACTAGATCACTCTCAAAGATGGCGCCCGACATTTTCAGGCCAGTTTTGCTACTATTCTCATTGTATAACCACGTTTTTTTGTGGCTAAATATGCACATTTTCGAACAAACTCTATATGTATGTTGTAATATGATGTTACAGGAGTGTCATCGGAAGAATTCTGAGAAGGTTAGTGAAAAAATTTATATATTTTGGTGATGATAACGTTATCGATCCCGTTGCCTTGAATTCATGCTGGGGTAACGTTTGCACATGTGGTATGCTAATATAACGATTTATTGTATATGCTTTGTCTATTTTTATGAAATGTTTTATGATGAGTAAATTGGTAATACACGTTGCTCTCTGTAGTAATTCTAGTCGCTTTGGGGAGATTTGTGATGGTGGCTGCAATGGCAAACTATGATTTATACCTGAAATATGCAAATTTTTCTAACAAAACCTATGCTATACAATAAATATGTTATCAGACTGTCATCTGATGAGGTTTTCTTGGTTAGTGGCTATTTATTTCTTTATTTGGTCGAATTGGTGATAGCTTAGTGATGGAGTGGAAAAATAGTGGAGTAAAAAAAATTGTGTCTTTTGCTAACGTGGTTAGCTAATAGATTTACATATTGTGTCTTCCCTGTAAAACATTTTAAAAATCAGAAATGGTGGCTAGATTCACAAGAAGTGTATCTTTCATCTGGTGTCTTGGACTTGTGATTTAATGATATTTAGATGCTACAATTTACTTGTGACGCTATGCTAGCTATGCTAGTCAGTGGGGGGGGGGGGGGGGGGGGGTGCTCCCGGATCCGGGTTTCTGAGGCAGTAAAAGTTAAAGCTTGGTTGCAAATGGGTCTTCCAGATGGACATTGACCCCAAGCATACTTCCAAAGTTGTGGAAAAATGGCTTAAGGACAACAAAGTCAAGGTATTGGAGTGGCCATCACAAATCACCCTGACCTCAATCCTATAGACAATTTGTGGGCAGAACTGAAAAAGCGTGTGCGACCAAGGAGGCCTAAATTCCTGACTCAGTTACACCAACACTGTCAGGAGGAATGGGCCAAAATTCACCCAACTTATTGTGGGAAGCTTGTGGAAGGCTACCCGAAACGTTTGACCCGTTAAACATTTCAAAGGCAATGCTACCAAATACTAATTGAGTGTATGTAAACTTCTGACCCACTGGGAATGTGATGAAATAAATAAAAGTTGAAATAAATCATTCTCTCTACTATTATTCTGACATTTCACATTCTTAAAATAAAGTGGTGATCCTTACTGACCTAAGACAGGGAATTTTTACTAGGAATAAATGTCAGGAATTGTAAAAAACTGACAGAAGGACAGAAGGACAGATAAGGACAGAAGGACAGATAGATACAGACAGACAGACAGACAGACAGACAGACAGACAGACAGACAGACAGACAGACAGACAGACAGACAGACAGACAGACAGACAGAAGGTTGATCCAACTTGTTCTCAGGGTCTCTCATAATTTTCTACAGCACTTTGACAGACACACACACAGGCACGCAATCAATCAAATTCCTCAAGCCCTTTTACATCAGCGGTGCTTTACAGAAACTCAGCCTAAAACCCCAGAGAGTAAGCAATGCAGATGCAGAAGCACGTTGGATGGGAAAAACTCCCTAGAAGGCAGGAACCTAGAGAGGAACCAGGCTCAGAGCGGTGGCCAGTCTTCTTCTGGCTGTACCGGGTGGAGACTATAAGAGTGCATGGCCATTAAGTTCCAGATTGTTCTACAAGATGTTCAAACGGTCAAAGATGCCCAGCGGGGTCAAATAATAATCACAGTGGTTGTCGAGGGTGCAACAGGTCAGCACCTCAGGAGTAAATGTCAGTTGGGTTTTCATAGCCGAGCATTCAGAGGCCGAGACAACAGATGCGGGAGAGAGAGACGCACACACACACACACACACACACACACACACACACACACACACACACACACACACACACACACACACACACACACACACACACACACACACACACACACACACACACACACATCGATGTTGACTTGATAAAGATGAAGAGGGTGTTTTGTTTTTCTAACCCTTTCAGATAGCGCTACTTGAGGTGTGTTTACACAGCTGCTACATAACACACGCACACACACACACACACACACACACACACACACACACACACACACACACACACACACACACACACACACACACACACACACACACACACACACACACACACACACAAATGCATACATTCCAACAGTACTTACACACATATCTAGTCACTTCATCTTTCTGCTACTCATACACACATGTCGACAAGCAGTATGACATTCCAGTCTGCTTGTGTATTTGTGTGTGTGTGTGTGTGTGTGTGTGGTGTGTGTGTGTGTGTGTGTGTTGGGGGATATAGGATCAACCTCAGGGAGACGAGATGAGCTGTGGTTCTCAGCCTCAGCATATGACCCTGATTACCAGGAGAGAGGGGAAGGGTTTGTAAAGTCAGTACCTGCGACTCGTTTCAGGAAACTAGGCGTATGTCGCGGGTCACTACTTCACAGGAGACGCATTTCAACGTCTAACTCTGTTAAATCAAAATGCCCTTTTTGGAAGGCAGAAATGCCTTCTGGAATGTGTGAACTTGTATGCCATCTGTAAATACGAATACAATTGTTAAATTACGAGCCTAGTTGGTTTAGCCAGGGAAGAAAGACAAGGAATCTTCTCGCTAGCCATGATTGGCTGAGATAATGGATGGGCGGGACATGCTGAGAGATGAGTTCTGATTGGTCTGCCATGTAGCACGCTTCTGTCTCCAACATGAGCTGCTCAGTATGTGTAGCTAATCCTTTCTAACACAGATTGTTTTTGAACGATATCACCTGCAGAATCACTCCTTTTTTGGGGGTGTCTTGCTAATTGCCTATAATTTCCACCTTTTGTCTATTCCATTTGCACAACAGCATGTGAAATTTATTGTCAATCAGTGTTGCTTCCTAAGTGGACAGTTTGATTTCATAGAGGTGTGATTGACTTGGAGTTACATTGTGTTGTTTAAGTGTTCCCTTTATTTTTTTGAGCAGTGTATATATATATATATATATATATACAGTATATAAATACAGTGCATTCGGAAAGTATTCAGACCCTTTGACTTTTTCCACATTTTGTTACATTACAGCCTTCTTCTAAAATGGATTACATCATTTTTTCCCCTTATCAATCTACACACAATACCCCAAAATGACATCACAATACACCATAATGACATCACACTACACCATAATGACATCACACTACACCATAATGACATCACAATACCCCATAATGACACCACAATACCCCATAATGATAAAGCAAAAAACAGGTTTTTATAAATATTTGCCAATGTATTAAAAATACAAAAATAAAATAACTTATTTACATACAGTGGGGAGAACAAGTATTTGATACACTGCCGATTTTGCAGGTTTTCCTACTTACAAAGCATGTAGAGGTCTGTCATTTTTATCATAGGTACACTTCAACTGTGAGAGACGGAATCTAAAACAAAAATCCAGAAAATCACATTGTATGATTTTTAAGTAATTAATTTGCATTTTATTGCATGACATAAGTATTTGATCACCTACCAACCAGTAAGAATTCCGGCTCTCACAGACCTGTTAGTTTTTCTTTAAGAAGCCCTCCTGTTCTCCACTCATTACCTGTATTAACTGCACCTGTTTGAACTCGTTACCTGTATAAAAGACACCTGTCCACACACTCAATCAAACAGACTCCAACCTCTCCACAATGGCCAAGACCAGAGAGCTGTGTAAGGACATCAGGGATAAATTGTAGACCTGTACAAGGCTGGGATGGGCTACAGGACAATAGCCAAGCAGCTTGGTGAGAAGGCAACAACTGTTGGCACAATTATTAGAAAATGGAAGAAGTTCAAGATGACGGTCAATCACCCTCGGTGTGGGGCTCCATGCAAGATCTCACCTCGTGGGGCATCAATGATCATGAGGAATGTGAGGGATCAGCCCAGAACTACACGGTAGGACCTGGTCAATGACCTGAAGAGAGCTGGGACCACAGTCTCAAAGAAAACCATTAGTAACACACTACGCCGTCATGGATTAAAATCCTGCAGCGCACGCAAGGTCCCCCTGCTCAAGCCAGCGCATGTCCAGGCCCGTCTGAAGTTTGCCAATGACCATCTGGATGATCCAGAGGAGGAATGGGAGAAGGTCATGTGGTCTGATGAGACAAAAATAGAGCTTTTTGCTCTAAACTCCATTCGCCGTGTTTGGAGGAATAGAAGGATGAGTACAACCCCAAGAACACCATCCCAACCGTGAAGCATGGAGGTGGAAACATCATTCTTTGGGGATGCTTTTCTGCAAAGGGGACAGGACGACTGCACCGTATTGAAGGGAGGATGGATGGGGCCATGTATCGCGAGATCTTGACCAACAACCTCCTTCCCTCAGTAAGAGCATTGAAGATGGGTCGTGGCTGGGTCTTCCAGCATGACAACGACCCGAAACACACAGCCAGGGCAACTAAGGAGTGGCTCCGTAAGAAGCATCTCAAGGTCCTGGAGTGGCCTAGCCAGTCTCCAGACCTGAACCCAATAGAAAATCTTTGGAGGGAGCCGAAAGTCCGTATTGCCCAGCGACAGCCCCGAAACCTGAAGGATCTGGAGAAGGTCTGTATGGAGGAGTGGGCCAAAATCCCTGCTGCAGTGTGTGCAAACCTGGTCAAGAACTACAGGAAACGTATGATCTCTGTAATTTCAAACTAAGGTTTCTGTACCAAATATTCAGTTCTGCTTTTCTGATGTATCAAATACTTATGTCATGCAATAAAATGCAAATTAATTAATTAAAAATCATACAATGTGATTTTCTGGATTTTTGTTTTAGATTCCTTCTCTCACAGTTGAAGTGTACCTATGATAAAAATTACAGACCTCTACATGCTTTGTAAGTAGGAAAACCTGCAAAATTGTCAGTGTATCAAATACTTGTTCTCCCCACTGTAAGTATTCAGCCCATTTGCTATGAGACTCCAAATTGAGATCAGGTGCATCCTGTTTCCATTGATCATCCTTGAGATGTTTCTACAACTTGATTGGAGTCCACCTGTGGTAAATTCAATTGATTGGACATGATTTGGAAAGGCACACACCTGTCTATATAAGGTTCCACAGTTGACAGTGCAGAGCTCCGAAACATGATTGTGTGGAGGCACAGATCTGGGGACAGGTACTAAAACATTTCTCTGCAGCATTGAAGGTCCCCAAGAACACAGTGGCCTCCATCATTCTTAAATGGAAAAAGTTTGGAACCACCGTGACTTTTCCTAGAGCTGGCCGCCCGGCCAAACTGAGCAATCAGGGTAGAAAGGCCTTGGTCAAGGAGGTGACCAAGAACCCGATGGTTACTCTGACAGAGCTCCAGAGTTCTTCTGTGGAGATGGGAGAACCTTCCAGAAGAACAACCATCTCTGCAGCACTCCACCAATCAAGCCTTTATGGTAGAGTGGTCAAATGGAAGCCACTCCTCAGTAAATGGCACCTGACAGCCCGCTTGGAGTTTGCCAAATGGCACCTAAAGACCCTCAGACCATGAGAAACAAGATTGGCCTGAATGCCAAGTGTCACGTCTAGAGGAAACTTGGCACCATACCTACGGTGAAGTATGGTGGTGGAAGCATCATGCTCTGGGGATGTTTTTCAGCGGCAGGGACTGGGAGACTAGTCAGGATTGAGGGAAAGATGAAGGGAGCAAAGTATAGAGAGATCATTGATGAAAAATACAAATGTTTTCAGATATTACCTCTACAGTAGACTGTCAAAGGGGTGAGAACAGACAATACATACTGTCACAGGGGGGAGAACAGACAATACATACTGTCACATGGGTGAGAACAGAGAATATGTACTGTCATAGGGGGAGAACAGACCATACATACTGTCACATGGGTGAGAACAGAGAATATGTACTGTCACAGGGGGAGAACAGACCATACATACTGTCACATGGGTGAGAACAGAGAATATGTACTGTCATAGGGTGAGAACAGAACATACATACTGTCACATGGGTGAGAACAGACAATACATACTGTCACATGGGTGAGAACAGACAATACATACTGTCACATGGGTGAGAACAGAGAATATGTACTGTCATAGGGGGAGAACAGACCATACATACTGTCACATGGGTGAGAACAGACAATACATACTGTCACATGGGTGAGAACAGACAATACATACTGTCACATGGGTGAGAACAGAGAATATGTACTGTCACATGGGTGAGAACAGACCATACATACTGTCACATGGGTGAGAACAGAGAATATGTACTGTCATAGGGGGAGAACAGACCATACATACTGTCACATGGGTGAGAACAGACAATACATACTGTCACATGGGTGAGAACAGACAATACATACTGTCACATGGGTGAGAACAGAGAATATGTACTGTCACATGGGTGAGAACAGACCATACATACTGTCACATGGGTGAGAACAGAGAATATGTACTGTCACATGGGTGAGAACAGACCATACATACTGTCACAGGGGTGAGAACAGACCATACATACTGTCACAGGGGTGAGAACAGACCATACATACTGTCACAGGGGTGAGAACAGACCATACAAACTTAGCCAGTGAAACTAAAGACCTCAAATTAGTGCTTGATGGGTCTCAGAGAAATGAATCCCACATGTCCTACCAGAAGAACACACACACACACACACACACACACACACACACACACACACACACACACACACACACACACACACACACACACACACACACACACACACACACACACACACACACACACACACACACACACACACACACACACCAGAGACTGGGACAAGACACAATGACATGACAGGAGAGAAGAGAGGAATGGAGATTAAAAGGGGGGAGGGTGGGGGGGTTCCTGACTTTGATCCAGGCCATCAGACTGTTGAACAGCTTCTATTACCATCAGACTGTTGAACAGCTTCTATTACCATCAGACTGTTGAACAGCTTCTATTACCATCAGACTGTTGAACAGCTTCTATTACCATCAGACTGTTGAACAGCTTCTATCACCATCAGACTGTTGAACAGCTTCTATTACCATCAGACTGTTGAACAGCTTCTATTACCATCAGACTGTTGAACAGCTTCTATTACCATCAGACTGTTGAACAGCTTCTATTACCATCAGACTGTTGAACAGCTTCTATCACCATCAGACTGTTGAACAGCTTCTATTACCATCAGACTGTTGAACAGCTTCTATTACCATCAGACTGTTGAACAGCTTCTATTACCATCAGACTGTTGAACAGCTTCTATTACCATCAGACTGTTGAACAGCTTCTATTACCATCAGACTGTTGAACAGCTTCTATTACCATCAGACTGTTGAACAGCTTCTATTACCATCAGACTGTTGAACAGCTTCTATTACCATCAGACTGTTGAACAGCTTCTATCACCATCAGACTGTTGAACAGCTTCTATCACCATCAGACTGTTGAACAGCTTCTATTACCATCAGACTGTTGAACAGCTTCTATTACCATCAGACTGTTGAAGAGCTTCTATCACCATCAGACTGTTGAATAGCTTCTATTACCATAAGACTGTTGAACAGCTTCTATTACCATCAGACTGTTGAACAGCTTCTATCACCATCAGACTGTTGAACAGCTTCTATTACCATCAGACTGTTGAACAGCTTCTATCACCAGACCATCAGACTGTTGAACAGCTTCTATCACCATCAGACTGTTGAACAGCTTCTATTACCATCAGACTGTTGAACAGCTTCTATTACCATCAGACTGTTGAACAGCTTCTATTACCATCAGACTGTTGAACAGCTTCTATTACCATCAGACTTTTGAACAGCTTCTATCACCATCAGACTGTTGAACAGCTTCTATCACCATCAGACTGTTGAACGGCTTCTATCACCATCAGACTGTTGAACAGCTTCTATTACCATCAGACTGTTGAACAGCTTCTATTACCATCAGACTGTTGAACAGCTTCTATCACCATCAGACTGTTGAACAGCTTCTATCACCATCAGACTGTTGAACAGCTTCTATTACCATCAGACTGTTGAACAGCTTCTATTACCATCAGACTGTTGAACAGCTTCTATTACCATCAGACTTTTGAACAGCTTCTATCACCATCAGACTGTTGAACAGCTTCTATCACCATCAGACTGTTGAACAGCTTCTATTACCATCACACTGTTAAACAGCTTCTATCACCATCAGACTGTTGAACGGCTTCTATCACCATCAGACTGTTGAACAGCTTCTATTACCATCAGACTGTTGAACAGCTTCTATTACCATCAGACTGTTGAACAGCTTCTATTACCATCAGACTCTTGAACAGCTTCTATTACCATCAGACTGTTGAACAGCTTCTATTACCATCAGACTGTTGAACAGCTTCTATCACCATCAGACTGTTGAACAGCTTCTATTACCATCAGACTGTTGAACAGCTTCTATCACCATCAGACTGTTGAACAGCTTCTATTACCATCAGACTGTTGAACAGCTTCTATTACCATCAGACTGTTGAACAGCTTCTATCACCATCAGACTGTTGAACAGCTTCTATCTCCATCAGACTGTTGAACAGCTTCTATTACCATCAGACTGTTGAACAGCTTCTATCACCATCAGACTGTTGAACAGCTTCTATCACCATCAGACTGTTGAACAGCTTCTATTACCATCAGACTGTTGAACAGCTTCTATTACCATCAGACTGTTGAACAGCTTCTATTACCATCAGACTGTTGAACAGCTTCTATTACCATCAGACTGTTGAACAGCTTCTATTACCATCAGACTGTTGAACAGCTTCTATCACCATCAGACTGTTGAACAGCTTCTATTACCATCAGACTGTTGAACAGCTTCTATCACCATCAGACTGTTGAACAGCTTCTATTACCATCAGACTGTTGAACAGCTTCTATTACCATCAGACTGTTGAACAGCTTCTATCACCATCAGACTGTTGAACAGCTTCTATCTCCATCAGACTGTTG
>NC_092119.1:4513311-4537381 GCF_045679555.1 Salvelinus alpinus
GCGGAAGGGCGTGGTTCTGATACATAAACAAATTGTGGGTGTGTTGATGCTTGCCCCCCCCCCCCCCCCCCGGCCAATCAGAACAAAACAAAATATGTGTTTGCTTCAATTTGTGTATTTATGTTTTTACCTCTACATTACATTTAAGTCATTTAGCAGACGCTCTTATCCAGAGCGACTTACAAGTTGGTGCATTCACCTTATGATATCCAGTGGAACAACCACTTTACAATAGTGCATCTAACTCTTTTAAGGGGGGGGGGGGGGGGGGGGGTTAGAAGGATTACTTATCCTATCCTAGGTATTCCTTAAAAAGGTGGGGTTTCAGGTGTTTCCGGAAGGTGGTGATTGACTCCGCTGACCTGGCGTCGTGGGGGAGTTTGTTCCACCATTGGGGTGCCAGAGCAGCGAACAGTTTTGACTGGGCTGAGCGGGAGCTGTACTTCCTCAGAGGTAGGGAGGCGAGCAGGCCAGAGGTGGATGAACGCAGTGCCCTTGTTTGGGTGTAGGGCCTGATCAGAGCCTGAAGGTACGGAGGTGCCGTTCCCCTCACAGCTCCGTAGGCAAGCACCATGGTCTTGTAGCGGATGTGAGCTTCAACTGGAAGCCAGTGGAGAGAGCGGAGGAGCGGGGTGACGTGAGAGAACTTGGGAAGGTTGAACACCAGACGGGCTGCGGCGTTCTGGATGAGTTGTAGGGGTTTAATGGCACAGGCAGGGAGCCCAGCCAACAGCGAGTTGCAGTAATCCAGACGGGAGATGACAAGTCCTTTTTGATATATAAATTGCCTTGGAATCAACTCCAATCCCATTGTTAGTCCATAATAGTTTGTTAAATGGCTTACAGAAATGAAATAACAAAATGGAGACCTATCTTTGCTAAATACATGAACTTGCTGGCATTGGTTGACCTGCTCCTGTCCTTCCCTGCCTCCACAGCTGAATGTGAGAGAGGTTTTAATACCATGAAACTTTGACGGTCCAACCTAAAGTCTGATACACTGTCAGATCTCCGTCTGGTCCAGCTGTCCTCTCCAGAGATCAGGGAGTATGATCCGATAAAGCTGAGATGCTGTGGCACCAGGACTCTGTCAGGAGCAGGAGACCAGACGTCATGGACCTTGCAAAGAGGGTGATTGCGGTAGAGAGTGACGAGTCTGATGAGGTTTAAGTTGATTAAAATGATTAAGCATCTGATAGGTTTACAAAACCTTCAAATTTAATAGAAAATACTTTGGTAGAATTTTGAGTTCAAGACTTCTTCAGTTGTATTCAGGCTGGGAAATTAAATCTAGCCACGGCCAAAATTATCCAGCATGTGATAAGTCTCTAATTTACCTGTATTTTATCAGGGTATTTCTACTCAAAGTAAAGGATTTGTAGACCTGCTTCCCCTGTTTCCCCTTCGTATCAGGAGAGCACCAGTTCTATGTCCACTGCACTTCTTGTAACGTTCGTCTTCCTCCTCGTCTGAGGAGGAGCAAGGATCGGACCAAAGCGCAGCGTGGTTTGAATACATACTATCGTTTATTAAACGAAGACGAAAAAACACTTGAACAAACTACAAAACAATAAACGACGTGAACAGACCTGAACTTGAGAACATATAAAACATGAACGCACGAACAGGAACAAACGAACGAAACAGTACCGTGTGGCGTACAAACACAGACACGGGCAACAATCACCCACAAACAAACAGTGAGAACAGCCTACCTTAATATGGTTCTAAATCAGAGGAAACGTAAAACACCTGCCCTTGATTGAGAACCATATCAGGCTAATACAATGAACCCAACATAGAAACACATAACATAGAATGCCCACCCAGCTCACGTCCTGACCAACTAAATAAAGACTAAACAAAGGAAATAAGGTCAGGAACGTGACACTTCTCATAATTGTATCTTACCATTGTTGTTGCTCTGCTTTGACTTCTTCTTCTTTTTATTATTATTATTATTATTTTTATTATTATTATTATTATTATTAATGTTATTCTCTTATTCATTGTATCTGATATGTTTTGTTTATTCCATTGTGTGTTTGGCATGTTTTCACTCTGTACAGCACTTTTGGTCAACTACAGTTGTTTTTTAAATGTGCTCTACAAATAAACTTGATTTGATTAACTGTTAATCAATATATTTAAATTATTTTGTTTCAAATGTTGCTCTGGCCTCTTCTTTAAGTTTGTATTCAACCTTATTATCGCAATGAAATGTACTGAAATTAATGTATATGTGACACAAAAAGGCAATTTATTATTTTAGCCGGTAAAAAATATGCTTGGCTGGTGGATTTTTTCATCTACCAGTCCCCTTGGCAGGGGAGCCAAAAAGTTAATTTCAGACACTGGTTCTTGGGGACCTTCAATGCTGCAGACATTTTTTTTGTTCCATTCCCCAGATCTGTGCCTCGACACAATCATGTCTCTGGGGGCTCTGCACTGTCAACTGTGGGAACTTATATAGACAGGTGTGTGCCTTTCCAAATGATGTCCAATCAATTGAATTTACCACAGGTGGACTCCAATCAAGTTGTAGAAACATCTCAAGGATGATCAATGGAAACAAGATGCACCTGAGCTCAATTGAGTCTCATAGCAAAGGGTCTGAATACTTATGTAAATCAGATGTTTCTGCTTTTTATTTGCTTTGTCATTATGGGGTATAGTGTGTACATTGATGAGGATTTTTTTTTAAATGTAATACATTTTAGAATAAGTCTGTAAATGTGGAAAAAAAAGTGAAGGGGTCCAAATGCTTTCCGAATGCACTCAATAATCACAGGTAACATGTAACACAGGTAAATTGCCGAACCTGGCGTTAGGGCTTGAAAACGCTAGTGTGACAGTTTATACACACTAGCACCGCCCTTAACGACTGTGTGTTGTGGGATCTTGTCTACATTGAGTTGCCTTAGTGCACATCAGTAGCTTCACGGTTCGTTTGGTTGTTTGTTGTTTTGTTAGGTGAGTTTCAGTTGATTAAAATGATGTGGAACTCCACTCACGCTGCGCCTTGGTCAGCGATCGTGACAGACACGCCTTAACGCCTGCTGAAAATGGACTCCTCTGTCTCTCTCTTATTTCTAGATGTAAAGCTGTGACGTCCACTCTGAAATATATCATATCTATATACAAATATTGTTAATTCAGCCTCATTTACTGCCTTTTAAAAAAAAAGATAGCTGAAGTGGCTGACTTGCTTAAACAAATGCGGTTTCTACTGACAGGTGAGACTTACAAACTATGGCATAAGGGAACCACGAGCGGATAAGAGGCAATCCGTCATTTCGATTAAGACATTAATGAGCGAGCGACGACGGGCGTAGTCAGTATAACTATTTGTTCAGCACTTCTGAAAATGTACAGCGACAAAATTCAGAACATGAGCCGTTCTTACAGCGTTCTCCCTGTGCACCAAGTCAGAACCAAAGGATAAATAAAGGGGGCATATAACCAGATAATGAAAGCTCTTACAATATTATTGATGATATTTCTCTAAAACAGGCTATAGGCTACATGTGCACCACCAAGTCAGAACAGTAGGCTAAGTTATGAGGGGGAAAGGGACCAAATTATTAGGGTGAGGCATGGGCTACTAACAGCTTCCTACACAAGGTACACTTAGTATTAGTTTCTTAGCTACAGTAGACATATCTCCCTGGTATATTACATAATTTATGCAGGAGCATACAATACATTTTTGGACTCACCTTGTTCTGCTCATTTGAACAGGAAGGTGGCGCGGCGGTCCTTCTTGTGGGCAAATTTTGTCATCAAACTCTGTCATCAAAGTCTGGCATTCTCTGGATTTATGGTGCTTTCAAGACAACTGGGAACTCAGAAAAGAACATGACGTTAGTGATCTTCAGGTCGTAGCTCTAGAAAGAGCCCCGAATACCCGATTTGGAATTCCGAGTTGGATGATGGTAGAAAAAGTAATTTCCCAGTCGGAGCTAGTTTTTTCCAAGTACCCAGTTGTCTTGAACTCACTGAAGTCTGAGACTTCCCAGTTCCGAGTTTCCAGTTGTTTTGAATGTGTTACGCCTGCTGCCACTCCCCCTCTCTGGCACTCGAGGGCATTAGGCTTCCTTTCATTACGCACACCTGTCACCATAATTACACGCATCAGCGCTCATTGGACTCTCCTGGACTACTTCACGTTGTTGATTGCCCCCTCTATATCTGTCTGTTCCTCAGTTTCGTTCCCTGTGTCAGCATTACTGTCCCAATGTCGTTTTGTTCCCCCCGTCATGACGCTGTTCTTGTTTTGTTTGATGCCCATTTCCATTAAATGTTCACTCCCTGTATTTTCTTCTCGTCTAAAGAGTCAGTCCTTACAGAACGTGGCAGAAGTCATCCTGGATTGACAGTATGGACCTGTTTTAAGCCCCACTAAAATATACATACAGTGGGGAGAACAAGTATTTGATACACTGCCGATTTTGCAGGTTTTCCTACTTACAAAGCATGTAGAGGTCTGTAATTTTTATCATAGGTACACTTCAATTGTGAGAGACGGAATCTAAAACAAAAATCCAGAAAATCACATTGTATGATTTTTAAGTAATTAATTTGCATTTTATTGCATGACATAAGTATTTGATACATCAGAAAAGCAGAACTTAATATTTGGTACAGAAACCTTTGTTTGCAATTACAGAGATCATACGTTTCCTGTAGTTCTTAACCAGGTTTGCACACACTGCAGCAGGGATTTTGGCCCACTCCTCCATACCTTCTCCAGATCCTTCAGGTTTCGGGGCTGTCGCTGGGCAATACGGACTTTCAGCTCCCTCCAAAGATTTTCTATTGGGTTCAGGTCTGGAGACTGGCTAGGCCACTCCAGGACCTTGAGATGCTTCTTACGGAGCGACTCCTTAGTTGCCCTGGCTGTGTGTTTCGGGTCGTTGTCATGCTGGAAGACCCAGCCACGACCCATCTTCAATGCTCTTACTGAGGGAAGGAGGTTGTTGGCCAAGATCTCGCGATACATGGCCCCATCCATCCTCCCCTCAATACGGTGCAGTCATCCTGTCCCCTTTGCAGAAAAGCATCCCCAAAGAATGATGTTTCCACCTCCATGCTTCACAGTTGGGATGGTGTTCTTGGGGTTGTACTCATCCTTCTTCTTCCTCCAAACACGGCGAGTGGAGTTTAGACCAAAAAGCCCTATTTTTGTCTCATCAGACTACATGACCTTCTCCCATTCCTCCTCTGGATCATCCAGATGGTCATTGGCAAACTTCAGACGGGCCTGGACATGTGCTGGCTTGAGCAGGGGGACCTTGAGTGCGCTGCAGGATTTTAATAAATGACGGCGTAGTGTGTTACTAATGGTTTTCTTTGAGACTGTGGTCCCAGCTCTCTTCAGGTCATTGACCAGGTCCTGCCATGTAGTTCTGGGCTGATCCCTCACCTTCCTCATGATCATTGATGCCCTACGAGGTGAGATCTTGCATGGAGCCCCAGACCGAGGGTGATTGACCGTCATCTTGAACTTCTTCCATTTTCTAATAATTGTGCCAACAGTTGTTGCCTTCTCACCAAGCTGCTTGCCTATTGTCCTGTAGCCCATCCCAGCCTTGTGCAGGTCTACAATTTAACCCTGATGTCCTTACACAGCTCTCTGGTCTTGGCCATTGTGGAGATGTTGGAGTCTGTTTGATTGAATGTGTTTTGACAGGTGTCTTTTATACAGGTAACGAGTTCAAACAGGTGCAGTTAATACAGGTAATGAGTGGAGAACAGGAGGGCTTCTTAAAGAAAAACTAACAGGTCTGTGAGAGCCGGAATTCTTACTGGTTGGTAGGTGATCAAATACTTATGTCATGCAATAAAATGCAAATTAATTACTTAAAAATCGTACAATGTGATTTTCTGGATTTTTGTTTTAGATTCCATCTCTCACAGTTGAAGTGTACCTATGATAAAAAATACAGACCTCTACATGCTTTGTAAGTAGGAAAACCTGCAAAATCGGCAGTGTATCAAATACTTGTTCTCCCCACTGTATATACAGTACCAGTCAAAGGTTTGGACACACCTACTCATTCCAGGGTTTTTCTTAATTTTTTTACTGTTTTCTACATTGTACAATAATAGTGAAGACATCAAAACTTATGAAAAAACACATATGGAATCATGTAGTAACCAAAAAAAAGTGTTAAAGAAATTAAACTATATTTTAGATTTCAGATTCTTCAAAGTAGCCACCCTTTGCTTTGATGACAATATTGCTCACTATTGGCATTCTCTCAACCAGCGTCGTGAGGTAGTCACCTGGAATGCATTTCAATTAACAAGTCTTACAAGTTAATTTGTGGAATATATTTCCTTCTTAATGCATTTGAGCCAATCAGTAGTTTTGTGACAAGGTAGGGGTGCTATACAGAAGACAGCCCTATTTGGTGAAAGACCAAGTCCATATTATTGCAAGAACAGCTCAAATAAGCAAATAGAAATGACAGTCCATCATTACTTTAAGACATGAAGGTCAGTCAATCTGGGAAAATGTCAAGAACTTTGAAAGTTTCTTCAAGTGCAGTCCCAAAAACCATCAAGCGCTATGAAGAAACTGGCTCTCATGAGGACTGCAACAGGAAAGGAAGACCCAGAGTTACCTCTGCTGCAGATGATAACTTAATTAGAGTTACCAGCCTCAGAAATTGCATCTGAAATAAATGATTCATTGAGTTCAAGTAACAGACACATCTCAACATCAACTGTTCAGAGAAGACTGCGTGAATCAGGCCTTCATGGTCGAATTGCTGCAAAGAAACCACTACTAAAGGACACCAATAAGAAGAAGAGACTTGCTTGGGCCAAGAAACACGAGGAATGGACATTAGACCGGTGGAAATCTGTCCTTTTTTAGATTTTTGGTTCTAACCGCTATGTCCTTGTGAGACGCAGAGTAGGTGAATAGATGATCTCCGCATGTGTGGTTCCCACCGTGAAGCATGGAGGAGGAGGTGTGATGGTGTAGTGGTGCTTTGCTGGTGACACTGTTGTTATTTATTTAGAATTCAAGGCACACTTAACCAGCATGGCTACGACAGCATTCTGCAGTGATACGTCATCCAATCTGGTCAAATCAAATGTTAGAAAGAGGAGGAAGGGAAGCGCTACTAAGGTACACTATAGTACATTTTGGTAGACAGAAGGTGCTCTTTGGTTAAACGGGTAAATTGGTCATCAAAAAGAAAGGAGGACAAAGGCACTCTTCATATATGTAATTAAAATGCCTTTATTAGTATGGCATGTTCAATAGAAACAAAGTTTAAAAAATCCGACGCGTTTCCAAGGCCATAATTAATTAATTATATGAAGAGTGCCTTGGTCCTCCTTTCTTTTTGATGATCAAATCAAATGTTATTGGTCACATACACATGTTTAGCAGAATTTATTGTGGGTGTACCGAAATGCTTGTGTTTCTAGCTCCAGCAGTGCAGTTATACCTAACAAGTAATATCTAACAATTTCACAACAATACATACAATACACACAAATCTAAGTAAAGGAATGGAATTAAGAATATATAAATATTTGGACGAGCAACGTCAGAGTGGCATGGACTAAGATACAGTAGAATATAATATAATACAGTATATACATATGAGATGAGTAATGCATAGACTATGATACAGTAGAATATAATATAATACAGTATATCCATATGAGATGAGTAAAGCAAAATATGTAAACATTATTAAAGTGACTAGTGTTCCATTTATTAAAGTGGCTAGTGATTTCAGGTCGATGTAAATAGGCAGAAGCCTCTAATGTGCTAGTGATGGCAATTTAACAGTCTGATGGCCTTGAGATAGAAGCTGTTTTTCAGTCTCTCGGTCCCTGCTTTGATGCACCTGTACTGACCTCACCTTCTGGATGGTAGCGGGGTGAACAGGCTCTGGTGGTTGTTGTCCTTGACTATGTTTTTGGCCTTCCTGTGTCATCGGGTGCTGTAGATGTCCTGGAGGGCAAGTAGGTTTTGGGACTATCATTTGGTTTTCAACAGGACAATGACCCAACACACCTTACAGGCTGTGTAAGGGATTTTACCAAGAAGGAGAGTGATGGAGTGCTGCATCAGATGACCTGGCCACCACAATCACAATTGAGATGGTTTGGAATGAGTTAGACTGCAAAGTGAAGGAAAAGCATCCAACAAATGCTCAGCATATGTGGGAACTCCTTCAAGACTGTTGGAAAAGCATTCCAGGTGAAGCTGATTGAGAGAATGCCAAGCGTGTGCAAAGTTGTCATCAAGGCAAATGGTGGCTACTTTGAATAATCTAAAATGTATTTTGATTTGTTTAACACTTTATTGCTTACTACATGATACCATATGTGTTATTTAATAGCTGTGACGTCTTAACTATTATTCTACAATGTAGAAAATAGCAAAAAAATACAGAAAAACTCTTGAATGAGTATGTGTCCAAACTTTTGACTGGTACTGTATATACACTGCTCAAAAAAATAAAGGGAACACTTAAACAACACAATGTAACTCCAAGTCAATCACACTTCTATGAAATCAAACTGTCCACTTAGGAAGCAACACCGATTGACAATAAATGTCACATGCTGTTGTGCAAATGGAATGCTGGAGGTCATTTTGCAGGGCTCTGGCAGTGCACCTCCTTGCACAAAAGCGGAGGTAGCGGTCCTGCTGCTGGGTTGTTGCCCTCCTACGGCCTCCTCCACGTCTCCTGATGTACTGGCCTGTCTCCTGGTAGCGCCTCCATGCTCTGGACACTACGCTGACAGACACAGCAAACCTTTTTGCCACAGCTCGCATTGATGTGCCATCCTGGATGAACTGCACTACCTGAGCCACTTGTGTGGGTTGTAGACTCCGTCTCATGCTACCACTAGAGTGAGAGCACCGCCAGCATTCAAAAGTGACCAAAACATCAGCCAGGAAGCATAGGAACTGAGAAGTTGTCTGTGGTCACCACCTGCAGAATCACTCCTTTTTTGGGGGTGTCTTGCTAATTGCCTATAATTTCCACCTTTTGTCTATTCCATTTGCACAACAGCATGTGAAATTTATTGTCAATCAGTGTTGCTTCCTAAGTGGACAGTTTGATTTCATAGAAGTGTGATTGACTTGGAGTTACATTGTGTTGTTTAAGTGTTCCCTTTATTTTTTTGAGCAGTGTATATACAGGGTATAGCCCCACCTGTTTGTGCCCCACCGGTGGGTCTCTACCCTCTGTCTCTCCAAAATGGCACTCGATTTCATTATGCTCCTTTAGGCTAGAGCCCTCAGGGGTTGCCACATAGAGCTCTGATCAAAATGCACTACAGAATGTAAAGAATAAGGCAATGCCAAATAGAGCTCTGATCAAAATACACTACAGAATGTAAGGAATAAGGCAATGCCACATAGAGCTCTGATCAAAATGCACTACAGAATGTAAAGAATAAGGTGACGCCAAATAGAGCTCTGATCAAAATACACTACAGAATGTAAGGAATAGGGTGCCATGTCCTGCCAGGAGTGCTGGTGTGTGTTTTGTTGGGGAGTAGTGTTGATGTGTGTTTTGTTGGGGAGTAGTATTGATGTGTGTTTTGTTGGGGAGTAGTATTGATGTGTGTTGTGTTGGGGAGTAGTATTGATGTGTGTTTTGTTGGGGAGCAGTATTGATGTGTGTTTTGTTGGGGAGCAGTATTGATGTGTGTTTTGTCGGGGAACAGTGCTGGTGTCAGTTGTGTTGGGGAGTAGTATTGATGTGTGTTTTGTTGGGGAGTAGTATTGATGTGTGTTTTGTTGGGGAGCAGTATTGATGTGTGTTTTGTTGGGGAGCAGTATTGATGTGTGTTTTGTCGGGGAACAGTGCTGGTGTCAGTTGTGTTGGGGAGTAGTATTGATGTGTGTTTTGTTGGGGAGTAGTATTGATGTGTGTTTTGTTGGGGAGCAGTATTGATGTGTGTTGTGTTGGGGAGCAGTATTGATGTGTGTTTTGTCGGGGAACAGTATTGATGTGTGTTTTGTCGGGGAACAGTGCTGGTGTCAGTTGTTTTGGAGAATACAGTTGGTGTTGCAGTAGGTATGCAACTTTCTGTTCTGTTCTGTTGTGTTGTGTTGTGTTGGGGAAATACCATTGGCGTGAGTCACAGGAAGCTGCTGACAGGAGAACAGCTCAAAAATAATGGTCGGAACGGCGACTGGAAAGCAAAGCTCTGTTTTGTTGTGTTGTGTTGGGGGAAATACCATTGGTGTGAGTTGCATTCGGTAAGCGACGTTCTGTTGTGTTGTGGTCCAGTGGAGCTCAGTTGCAGCATATCTCAGTCACAGAGCGAAACATACACACACACACATATGCTCACACACACACACACACATGCTCACACACACACACACACACACACACGCTCACACACACACACACACAGACACAGGGAGTGCCTACCCTTCAATGCAGCTTCACATTTAGAACACCCACACTGGCACTCGTTGTCAGCCTATGGGATGTCTAATTTCCCTCTAGCATGCTAACAATGATCCAGCATGTTGAACTTTACAGAGAAGGTGAGAATGACGATTCTTTATGGGGGGCGCTAACTGTGATTCCTTATGGGGGGCGCTAACTGTGATTCCTTATGGGGGGTGCTAACTGTGATTCCTTATGGGGGGTGCTAACTGTGATTCCCTATGGGGGCGCTAACTGTGATTCCTTATGGGGGGCGCTAACTGTGATTCCTTATGGGGGGCGCTTACTGTGATTCCTTATGGGGGGCGCTAGCTGTGATTCCCTATGGGGGGCGCTAACTGTGATTCCCTATGGGGGGCGCTAACTGTGATTCCCTATGGGGGGCGCTAACTGTGATTCCCTATGGGGGGGCGCTAACTGTGATTCCCTATGGGGGGCGCTAACTGTGATTCCTTTAGGGGGGCGCTAACTGTGATTCCCTATGGGGGGCGCTAACTGTGATTACTTATGGGGGGCGCTAGCTGTGATTCCTTATGGGGGGCGCTAGCTGTGATTCCTTATGGGGGGCGCTAGCTGTGATTCCTTAT
The DNA here is from genome assembly GCF_045679555.1 of Salvelinus alpinus. NCBI lineage: Eukaryota > Metazoa > Chordata > Actinopteri > Salmoniformes > Salmonidae > Salvelinus > Salvelinus alpinus. Next base: position 4,524,350 of record NC_092119.1, read on the forward strand.
GGGGGGCGCTAGCTGTGATTCCTTATGGGGGGCGCTAACTGTGATTCCTTATGGGGGGCGCTAGCTGTGATTACTTATGGGGGGTGCTAACTGTGATTCCTTATGGGGGGTGCTAACTGTGATTCCTTATGGGGGGCGCTAGCTGTGATTACTTATGGGGGGTGCTAACTGTGATTCCTTATGGGGGCGCTAACTGTGATTCCTTATGGGGGGCGCTAGCTGTGATTACTTATGGGGGTGCTAACTGTGATTCCTTATGGGGGCGCTAACTGTGATTCCTTATAGGGGGCGCTAACTGTGATTCCTTATGGGGGGCGCTAACTGTGATTCCTTATGGGGGCGCTAACTGTGATTCCTTATGGGGGGCGCTAACTGTGATTCCTTATGGGGGGTGCTAGCTGTGATTCCTTATGGGGGGGCGCTAGCTGTGATTCCTTATGGGGGGCGCTAGCTGTGATTCCTTATGGGGGGTGCTAACTGTGATTCCTTATGGGGGCGCTAACTGTGATTCCTTATGGGAGCGCTAGCTGTGATTCCTTATGGGGGGCGCTAGCTGTGATTCCTTATGGGGGGCGCTAACTGTGATTCCTTATGGGGGCGCTAACTGTGATTCCTTATGGGGGGCGCTAACTGTTTCAAAACTAAAAAAACATGATCACACTGTCTGGCTACTGTAAAACATGATCACTCCCACTGTCTGGCTACTGTAAAACATGATCACTCCCACTGTCTGGCTACTGTAAAACATGATCACTCCCACTGTCTGGCTACTGTAAAACATGATCACTCCCACTGTCTGGCTACTGTAAAACATGATCACTCCCACTGTCTGGCTACTGTAAAACATGATCACTCCCACTGTCTGGCTACTGTAAAACATGATCACTCCCACTGTCTGGCTACTGTAAAACATGATCACTCCCACTGTCTGGCTACTGTAAAACATGATCACTCCCACTGTCTGGCTACTGTAAAACATAATCACACTGTCTGGCTACTGTAAAACATGATCACTCCCACTGTCTGGCTACTGTAAAACATGATCACTCCCACTGTCTGGCTACTGTAAAACATGGAACTGGAATCCCACAGTAAGAATACATGGACTAGATTATGGTATAATCATTTACCAGTCACAATGTCACTATATTATTCCAACTTCATAGTGTGGAAATATATATAAAACACAGGAAATCAAGTTTTTGACTGCACTGGGCCTTTAAGGCATTAATTCTGACTGTCTCCGGTATTTTGGCGACTAGTGAGTATTTTTTAACCTCCCTCTTTGGGCTGGTTGTGTCAATGTGTAGTTCATACATGCATAATCTATGAGCAGAATTACTGCTTTATCTCAATTAGCCTTGAAATACCTAGTTTGAACGCGACTGTAAAGATACTGTTTTCTGGAAGCTGTTTATCCTACATTTCCCGCTCATGTGGTCCAACCCCCTAGAAATTAGAGATCCAGCCAATGAGATTCAGTATACAAAAGTACTGGAGAATCCCTTTAAGTTAAGGGTTAAGGTTTGGGATAGGGTTAAAAAACAGAAATAACTCCTAGGGTTAAGTTCAGGCATTAATTCCAATTGGTTAAATTAAGGATTATGGTTTGGGATAGGGTTAATTAAGTTCAGGATTTAATTCTGATTGGTTATGGTAAGGATTAAGAAAAACAACTCAATGGTTAAGTTTAGCCGTTCATTAAGACTGGCCTTGCTCACTCATTGTGGACGGAGGGCACAATGGGCTTATCGGAGAGTTTAGTTCCATAGACTGTGGGTTCAATCTCATTTCCTAGATATTGTTTAAAAATAAATCTGTTTGCCCGTAGTGGACAACTATGACGGCTTGTCCCGACGTCCTGTGGACCTGCAAAAAAAACGTCACATTTTTAACTTGAATCTGGAGTCATCTCTTTGCACAGTCCTTACTGTACGTACACATTGTTCACGCACACACACACACACACACACACACACACACAGACATTAGTGTGTCAATTTACGGGAATAAACACATCAGCCATGGGTCAAAATATTTATTCAGCATGATATTGCCTGGGTGGTGGTCTGAGAGGGTAGAGGGTAGAGGTTTAGCTGGTCTATTTGGTGCAGAGGAGGCTGGTGGTAGGACAGGCTATAGGAGGACAGGCTCATTATAATGACTGTAATGGAATACGTGGAACGGAGTTAAACGTGTGGTATCCATACGTTTCATTTGTTTGATACCGTTCCATTTATTCCATTCCAGTCATTACAACGAACCCATCCTCCTGTAGCACCTCCCACCAGCCTCCTCTGATTTGGTGGTGGTTTGCGGGGGTAGCGGGAGAAAGGCTTTCATGTGGGCTGTGATGTGATGGTGTGCTTTTTTCTAATGGACTTGACGGTAGAACTATGGATAGATGAATGAAAGCAACTAAAACACTATCATTTCAACACACACACACACACACACAGAAACACACAGAAACACACACACACAAACACCTGCACATGTACAGGAGGTGGTTGCTACCATGATGAGTAATCTTGACTGAGAACTGAAGAGATGCATTAGCTCCTTGAGTGTGTGTGGGTGTCTTTGAGGAATGATTGGATTGGGGGTACAGGTACACGCAGCTGGTAGCGGATTTTATGTCTATGACATAAAATGTCTATGGGGGGGGGGCAAGGACACGGTCGAGCAGGCACAGGGGGAGCAGGTGCAGGGGGAGTAGGTGCAGGGGGAGTAGGGACAGGGGGAGCAGGTACAGGGGGAGCAGGGACAGGGGGAGCAGGTACAGGGGGAGCAGACACAGGGGGAGCAGGTACAGGGGGAGCAGGGACAGGGGGAGCAGGCGCAGGGGGAGCAGGCGCAGGGGGAGCAGGCACAGGGGGAGCAGGGACAGGAGGAGCAGGTACAGGGGGAGCAGGTACAGGGGGAGCAGGTACAGGGGGAGCAGGTACAGGGGGAGCAGGTACAGGGGGAGCAGAGACAGGGGGAGCAGGGCCAGGGGGAGCAGTGGCAGGGGGAGCAGGTACAGGGGGAGCAGGTGCAGGGGGAGCAGGTGCAGGGGGAGCAGGTACAGGGGGAGCAGGTGCAGGGGGAGCAGGTACAGGGGGAGCAGGGACAGGGGGAGCAGGTGCAGGTGGAGCAGGCACAGGGGGAGGAGGCGCAGGGGGAGCAGGTGCAGGGGGAGCAGGGACAGGGGGAGCAGGTACAGGGGGAGCAGGGACAGGGGGAGCAGGTACAGGGGGAGCAGGTACAGGGGGAGCAGGGACAGGGGGAGCAGGTACAGGGGGAGCAGGCACAGGGGGAGCAGACACAGGGGGAGCAGGGACAGGGGGAGCAGGCACAGGGGGAGCAGGTAAAGGGGGAGCAGGTACAGGGGGAGCAGGTACAGGGGGAGCAGGGACAGGGGGAGCAGAGGATCTAGTGGTAGGCGAATTGGAGAGGGTCGAGTGTGTCGGGAGGGAGGGAGGAGGTCATATGACATTTGACTAGCCTCTTGAAGCAAGTGAGCGCTTGCTACGGGTCGGTAGTCATTCAGTTCAGTTATTTTCCCCTTCTTGGGCACTGGGATGATAGTGGACATCTTGAAGCAGGTGGGGATAGTGGCCTGAGCTAGAGAGAGATTAAAAATGTCCAAAAACACAACAGCCAGCTGGTCTGCACATGAACTGAGGGCGCGGCTAGGGACGACGTCTGGGCCGGCAGCTTTGTGAGGGTTAACAAGTTTGAATGACTTACATACGTCCTCCGTGGAGACCGTAAGTAAATAGCCCTTGTTGTCCTCATGGGCTCTCCTCGGCAGCTCAGAGTCGTCGTTGGATTGTGTTTATTTCATCCGGTAGGGCAGCGTTGGTGTCCGCATCGTGGCTGGCTTTCTTTATGGAATCCGTGATCGTTAGGAGCCCCTCCCACATACGCCTCGTGTCCGACCCTCTGAAATGCTCCTTAACTTTTTCCCTATACTTGTGTTTAACCATCTTGATCGATCTGCGTAGGTTCATAGGTCGTCTTTGTGCTGTTTAATCATACAGGTATCACATCATCTATGCATTTTTTGATGAGTCCGGTGACTGAGTCGGCATATTCATTGATGTTATCCCCAGAGTCGACCCGGAACATATTCAAGTCCACGTGATCAAAAACAGTCCTGGAGCATGGATGCTGATTGGTCGGACCAACGCTGCACAGACCTGACTACCATAACTTCTCTCTTGAGTCTTTGTTTGTAGGCAGGGAGGAGCAAAATGGAGTCGTGGTCAGATTTGCCAAAAAGAAGGGGAGAGAGGGCCAGACAGTGATATTAGTATCAGAACCAGTCAATCAGTGATATTAGTATCAGAAACAGTCAGCCAGTCAGTGATCTTAGTATCACAACCAGTCAGTGATATTAGTATCAGAACCATTCAGTTAGTGACATTGGTATCATAACCAGGACAGGTCAGGCTGATTAAAGAAGTGGCATAAGACGAGATTAACAAGGTAACGTGACAAGACAATCAGGAGATTGAGGATTGTGTGTGTGTGTGTGTGTGTGTGTGTGTGTGTGTGTGTGTGTGTGTGTGTGTGTGTGTGTGTGTGTGTGTGTGTGTGTGTGTGTGTGTGTGTGTGTGTGTGTGTGTGTGTCCTGAAAAGCCACAAGTAGGCGGCTTAGAGAGGATTCCCTGTCAAACTCAATTCACACACACATCTATACATGCTGTCAAACCTATTGTGTGTGTGTGTGTGTGTGTGTGTGTGTGTGTGTGTGTGTGTGTGTGTGTGTGTGTGTGTGTGTGTGTGTGTGTGTGTGTGTGTGTGTGTGTGTGTGTGTGTGTGTTTGTGTGTGTGTGTGTGTGTGTGTGTTTGTGTGTCTCATTTGGCTGATTGTCCTTCATTCCTTGTCTTTCTGCTGTGTAGCGGGGACAGGATAGGGTTAAGATGTCTTACATGCAGGGTGTGGACATGGCTGGTTCAGGCTCTAGGTATTGTTAGCTAAAGAAGACAAAGTTAATTGACTGGAAAAAGTTGACATAATTCATCATCAGCTATAATATCTAAGATGTGCTTGAGTCAACGCTCCAATCCAGACACCCACACACAGTGGTAGAAAAAGTACCCAGTTGTCATACTTGAGTAAAAGTAAAGATACCTCTCTCTCTCTACTCTCTCTACCTCTCTCTTTCTCTCCATCTCTCTCTCTCCCTTCTCTCTCTACCTCTCTTTCTCCCTCCCTCCCAAATGACTCAAGTAAAAGAAGAAGGCAGCCAGTAAAATTCTACTTGAGTAAAAGTCTAAAAGTATTTGGTTTAAAATATACTTAAGTATGAAAAGTAAAAGTATAAATCATTTCAAGTTCCTGATACTAAGCAAACCAGATGGCACCATTTTGTGTTTTTAATTTATTTACGTAAAGCCAGGGACACACTTCAACACTCAGACATAAATTACAAACAAAGCATGTCGGTTTAGTGAGTCCGCCAGATTAGAGGCAGTAGGGATGACCAGGGAGGTTTGGTTGATAAGTGTGTGAATTGGTCTATTTGTACTTTTGGGTGTCAAAGAAAATGTACGGAGTAAAAAGTACAATATTTTCATAAGGAATGTAGTGAAAATAAAAGTAAAAGTAGTCACAAATAAAAATAGTAAAGTAAAGTACAGATACCCCAAAAAATTATTTATGTACTACTTTAAAGTATTTTTGCTTAAAGTACTTTACACCACTGCCCAAACACACACTCTAAATCAGATTGTTGATGAGTGATTTGTACATGTTTGTCAACTCAGCAAAAAAAGAAACGTCCCTTTTTCAGGACCCTGACTTTCAAAGATAATTCGTAAAAATCCAAATAACTTCACAGATCTTCATTGTAAAGGGTTTAAACACTGTTTCCCGTGCTTGTTCAATGAACCATAAAGAATTAATAAACATGCACCTGTGGAACGGTCGACACGAACAGCTTACAGACACTAGGCAATTAAGGTGACAGTTAAGAAAACTTAGGACACTAAAGAGGCCTTTCTACTGACTCTGACAAACACCAAAAGAAAGATGCCCAGGGTCCCTCATGCTCATCTGCGTGAACGTGCCTTAGGCATGCTGCAAGGACGCATGAGGACTGCAGATGTGGCCAGGACAATAAATTGCAATGTCCGTACTGTGAGACGCCTAAGACAGCGCTACAGGGAGACAGGACGGACAGCTGATTGTCCTCGCAGTGGCAGACCATGTGTTACAACACCTGCACAGGATCGGTACATCTGAACATCACACCTGCGGGACAGGTACAGGTTGGCAACAACAACTGCCCGAGTTACACCAGGAACGCACAATCCCTCCATCAATGCTCAGATTGTCTGCAATAGGCTGAGAGAGGCTAGACTGAGGGCTTGTAGACCTGTTGTAAGGCAAGTCCTCACCAGACATCACCGGCAACAACGTCGCCTATGGGCACAAACCCACCGTCGCTGGACCAGACAGAACTGGCAAAAAGTACTCTTCACTGACGAGTTGCGGTTTTGTCTCACCAGGGTTGATGGTCGGGTTTGCGTTTATCGTCGAAGGAATGTGTGTTACATCGAGGCCTGTACTCTGGAGCGGGATCGATTTGGAGGTGGAGGGTCCGTCATGGTCTGGGGCGGTGTGTTACAGGATCATCGGACTGAGTTAGTTGTCATCGCGGGCAATCTCAACGCTGTGCGTTACAGGGAAGACATCCTCCTCCCTCATGTGGTACCCTTCCTGCAGGCTCATCCTGACATGACCCTCCAGCATGACAATGCCACCAGCTATACTGCTCGTTCTGAGCGTGATTTCCTGCAAGACAGGAATGTCAGTGTTTTGCCATCGCCAGCGAATAGCCCAGATCTCAATCCCATTGAGCACGTCTGGGACCTGTTTGATCGGAGGGTTAGCGCTAGGGCCATTCCCACCAGAAATGTCCGGGAACTTGCAGGTGCCTTGGCTGAAGAGTGGGGCAACATCTCACAACAAGAACTGGCAAATCTGGAGCAGTCCCTGAGGAGGAGATGCACTGCAGTACTTAATGCAGCTGGTGGCCACACTAGATACTGACTGTTACTTTTGATTTTGACACCCCCTTTGTTCAGGGACACATTATTCCATATATATTAGTCACATGTCTGTGGAACTTCTTAATTTTTTGTCTCAGTTGTTGAATCTTGTTATGTTCATACAAATATTTACACATGTTAAGTTTGCTGAAAATAAATGCAGTTGACAGTGAGAGGACATTTCTTTTTAGTTGTACATGCATGTGTGTGTGTGTTCATGTGTGTGTGTGCTTGCATGTGCATGCATGTGCTTGTGTGTTTGTGTATGGATGTGTGTGTGTGTTTGCTCGTGCATGTGTGAGACCAGGTCAGGATGTTGTGTTTAGGGACCAGTAGATTGTATTTAATCCGGTTGTTGTGTGTTAGTTCAGCTAGAGAGGCTGCGGGTGCCATAAACTCGTAGATACTAGCCAACATTAATTAAACAGCATAACATGAGGCCCATCCTCGTCTGTAGAACCTGAGGCCCATCCTCGTCTGTAGAACATGAGGCCCATCCTCGTCTGTAGAACCTGAGAAACAGCATGACATGAGGCCCATCCTCGTCTGTAGAACATGAGGCCCATCCTCGTCTGTAGAACCTGAAAAACAGCATGACATGAGGCCCATCCTCGTCTGTAGAACATGAGGCCCGTCCTCGTCTGTAGAACCTGAGAAAGAACATGACATGAGGCCCATCCTCGTCTGTAGAACATGAGGCCCATCCTCGTCTGTAGAACATGAGGCCCATCCTCGTCTGTAGAACCTGAGGCCAATCCTCGTCTGTAAAACCTGAGAAACAGCATGACATGAGGCCCATCCTCGTCTGTAGAACATGAGGCCCATCCTCGTCTGTAGAACATGAGGCCCATCCTCGTCTGTAGAACCTGAGGCCCATCCTCGTCTGTAGAACCTGAGAAACAGCATGACATGAGGCCCATCCTCGTCTGTAGAACATGAGGCCCATCCTCGTCTGTAGAACATGAGGCCCATCCTCGTCTGTAGAACCTGAGGCCCATCCTCGTCTGTAGAACCTGAGAAACAGCATGACATGAGGCCCATCCTCGTCTGTAGAACATGAGGCCCGTCCTCGTCTGTAGAACCTGAGAAAGAACATGACATGAGGCCCGTCCTCGTCTGTAGAACCTGAGGCCCATCCTCGTCTGTAGAACATGAGGCCCATCCTCGTCTGTAGAACATGAGAAAGAACATGACATGAGGCCCATCCTCGTCTGTAGAACCTGAGAAACAGCATGCCATGAGGCCCATCCTCGTCTGTAGAACCTGAGGCCCATCCTCGTCTGTAGAACCTGAGAAACAGCATGACATGAGGCCCATCCTCGTCTGTAGAACCTGAGGCCCATCCTCGTCTGTAGAACATGAGGCCCATCCTCGTCTGTAGAACATGAGGCCCATCCTCGTCTGTAGAACCTGAGAAAGAACATGACATGAGGCCCGTCCTCGTTTGTAGAACCTGAGAAACAGCATGACATGAGGCCCATCCTCGTCTGTAGAACATGAGGCCCATCCTCGTCTGTAGAACCTGAGGCCCATCATCGTCTGTAGAACCTGAGGCCCATCCTCATCTGTAGAACCTGAGAAACAGCATGACATGAGGCCCATCCTCGTCTGTAGAACATGAGGCCCATCCTCATCTGTAGAACCTGAGAAACAGCATGACATGAGGCCCATCCTCGTCTGTAGAACATGAGGCCCATCCTCGTCTGTAGAACCTGAGGCCCATCCTCATCTGTAGAACCTGAGAAACAGCATGACATGAGGCCCATCCTCGTCTGTAGAACATGAGGCCCATCCTCGTCTGTAGAACCTGAGGCCCATCCTCATCTGTAGAACCTGAGAAACAGCATGACATGAGGCCCATCCTCGTCTGTAGAACATGAGGCCCATCCTCATCTGTAGAACATGAGGCCCATCCGCGTCTGTAGAACATGAGGCCCATCCTAGTCTGTAGAACATGAGGCCCATCCTCATCTGTAGAACCTGAGAAACAGCATGACATGAGGCCCATCCTCGTCTGTAGAACCTGAGAAACAGCATGACATGAGGCCCATCCTCGTCTGTAGAACCTGAGGCCCATCCTCGTCTGTAGAACCTGAGAAACAGCATGACATGAGGCCCATCCTCGTCTGTAGAACCTGAGAAACAGCATGACATGAGGCCCATCCTCGTCTGTAGAACCTGAGGCCCATCCTCGTCTGTAGAACCTGAGAAACAGCATGACATGAGGCCCATCCTCGTCTGTAGAACATGAGGCCCATCCTCGTCTGTAGAACCTGAGAAACAGCATGACATGAGGCCCATCCTCGTCTGTAGAACCTGAGAAACAGCATGACATGAGGCCCATCCTCGTCTGTAGAACCTGAGGCCCATCCTCGTCTGTAGAACCTGAGAAACAGCATGACATGAGGCCCATCCTCGTCTGTAGAACCTGAGAAACAGCATGACATGAGGCCCATCCTCGTCTGTAGAACCTGAGGCCCATCCTCGTCTGTAGAACCTGAGAAACAGCATGACATGAGGCCCATCCTCGTCTGTAGAACATGAGGCCCATCCTCATCTGTAGAACCTGAGAAACAGCATGACATGAGGCCCATCCTCGTCTGTAGAACCTGAGGCCCATCCTCGTCTGTAGAACATGAGGCCCGTCCTCGTTTGTAGAACCTGAGAAACAGCATGACATGAGGCCCATCCTCGTCTGTAGAACCTGAGGCCCATCCTCGTCTGTAGAACCTGAGGCCCATCCTCATCTGTAGAACCTGAGAAACAGCATGACATGAGGCCCATCCTCGTCTGTAGAACATGAGGCCCATCCTCGTCTGTAGAACCTGAGGCCCATCCTCGTCTGTAGAACCTGAGGCCCATCCTCGTCTGTAGAACCTGAGAAACAGCATGACATGAGGCCCATCCTCGTCTGTAGAACATGAGGCCCATCCTCGTCTGTAGAACATGAGGCCCATCCTCATCTGTAGAACCTGAGGCCCATCCTCGTCTGTAGAACCTGAGGCCCATCCTCGTCTGTAGAACCTGAGGCCCATCCTCATCTGTAGAACCTGAGGCCCATCCTCGTCTGTAGAACCTGAGGCCCATCCTCGTCTGTAGAACCTGAGGCCCATCCTCGTCTGTAGAACATGAGGCCCATCCTCGTCTGTAGAACATGAGGCCCATCCTCGTCTGTAGAACATGAGGCCCATCCTCGTCTGTAGAACATGAGGCCCATCCTCGTCTGTAGAACATGAGGCCCATCCTCGTCTGTAGAACATGAGGCCCATCCTCGTCTGTAGAACATGAGGCCCATCCTCATCTGTAGAACATGAGGCCCATCCTCGTCTGTAGAACATGAGGCCCATCCTCGTCTGTAGAACCTGAGAAACAGCATGACATGAGGCCCATGGAGAGACATGGAGCAACATTGTTAAAAGGAATTGGCTCATCAGAAAAGAGTTCATTAAGAACTAGTAATATATTGGGGTTGTTCAACATTGCATTTTGGGTAAATCATGAGTGACTGACTTAATCTACAAATAATAAATTAGTAGTTATGAAGCAAGGTGATGTAAATCAGTGCCTGCAGTCGCTTGCACTAAAATATCGAACAAGCAACAATTACTTTATACAATTAAGCCATGGACGAGTTAGTAGTCAACCTATTAGTGCAAACGTCATAACAATGCAATATAGGCGGCAAAGCTGCGCAGTTCGTGTCCTTCCGTACCCGCCCCCGGGCATACGTCCACCCAGGGGTGGGCCAGATAGGGCAGGTTACATTCAGGAGGTTCTGAGCAGCTCAATGAATATTCAACAAAAAGTAAGAATCTTACGTGATCTGTCTTCATATAGTAGGCTCGGCTAGTGTAGCTTAACGTTCAGAAATAAACTAGAGCCTAGTTCTCAAATGAGTGCGTACAATTCTTCTTCGAGAGAAGAGATATATCATATATCATATAAGGAATGATATATTGAATGATATATCTACCAGTTTGGTCTATAATTTGAACGAGTGTAGGCTATTTTGCTGAGTTGCAGTGTTGAGCCCATAGTTGAGCTGAGATCGAGGTGAGCTGTTGTCTGTCCCTCGTGATCTTCCTGATTAATCAGCACAAGCTTAATAATAGTTCCAGCGCGAGCGAGACATAATCCCGATTAACATTAGCCGCCCCGAGGGCAAATAATAGCCTACCCCAAAACCACACGCGTGCACGCACGCACACACACAACCCCCGACTCAGGCCGAAAAGAGGAGGATAGATAATGTTTATTTCTCTATACGGGGAGTGGTGTTCAGATTAAGTAAACGAAAGCATTATCGGGCGTATAGTTCGAGGAGAGACCTGAATGCGCGTGCTCCATGGTACGGTCTAAACGGAGCGCACAGTTGTGTGTGAACGTTTACGTGAGAGCTTGTGTGTGTGTGTGTGTGTGTCCAGAACTACACAAACCACCCTGCCTCTGTAAATCATATTATTGTCTGTGAATTCCTGTCCTCTGGCGGACAAGATGTGAGTGAAACGGAAATCGATAGGGGAGGAACCTCGTGGGAGCAGGCTTTATACAATCTGTTAACCCTCGCGCTGCTCCTGTCCCATGCGGGGACATGGTTGAAGGACGGGAACACGTTTTTCCCATACTATCTTAGGGTACTAACTTATCATTCTCAGCACTATCGACCAAGATCAGGAAAAGAGAAAAGAGAGGAACATAAACGTTTTCCAAAACGAGAGGACTGAGTGAACGGCATAGGGCGACCGGGGCCAGGGCTCCTTACTGATCCGGTGTAAATATGACGTCTCTGTTCGGTTCAGCTCGCGCTCTGAACGCTGTTCTGATCAAAGACAACCCGGGATAATAGAAAAATACTCCAGGGACCTCAACACACACAAACACACACACACACACACACACACACACACACACACTCCACAGAGCGCGCGGCACAGCACAAGCCATCCAGCATGACAGCGCGAGCAGCAGCGGAGGAGCTCACCACAGACGAGCAACAGAACCTCTTCATCAGCGTGAGATGAGGTCTAGAGACTTGTTAATAAAGTTGTATCGGTCATTAATTTATCCAGGCACACTTCTACGGCCGCTCGGTCGGCACCTTCAGCAGAGGAGCACCAGATATAAGACAGCGCACGGTGCTGGGAACTACTGCACTTGTGAAAAGAAGACGCACGGCGCACTACTATCAGGGGAAAGTTGTGCGCAGCACCGGAGCTGGGGGATACCTATTTGGAAACGGACAGACGACGCACTGCGAGGACAACAAGCTGTGTTGTGTGTATTGGAGTGTGTCTGTGTGTCTAGTTGGAGTGCGTATTGTAGTGAGGGAGTGTGTGTGTGTGTGTGTAGTTGAAGCGATTAAAAGGTGTTTTAATCCTGGAATACGCAGCAGCGGGATCGGCTTCTGTTTCACCTGGAACCCGCGAGACAACAACACAACTCAGGTAACCTATTATATTACCGGTCCTGTTCGAACCCCGTCTGTCTGAGACTTAACTGTTGTTCATTGTAATGACATAAGTGAAAGTTAAAAGTAATATGGTCTCTAACGAGGCTGTCCTTTTACGCAGCATCGTTGCCCAAATGGCCAAATGTTGGCAGCGCCTCATGGGTCACAGCAGTAGTCTGTGGTTAGAACCGCGGATCAGACAGGGGAACATTAGCTTATAATAGCATATAGCCTTTCTCTGTCCCTCTCTTTCTTTCTCTCTTTCTCTCTCTCTCTCTCTCTCATGTGTGTGTGTGTGTGTGTGTGTGTCTGAGAGAGAGAGAGAGACTTCTGGTCAGGTACTTCAGGGACACGTCCTGCTTTACCTACAGTACTGGCAGCTAACTCCTGTCTGTGTTTGTAAGTTGCCATGCAGCGAAAGTGGTGACATGGCAGATATGTCTGATGACAACTACAGAGGAGACAGCTACAGACAGTACAGATAATACTGGCAGCTACCGGCAGCACAGACAGTACAGATAGCGACAGACAGTACAACC